>NW_017535897.1:137097-177890 GCF_001853355.1 Bactrocera latifrons | reverse complement strand
ATAAAAATATTAAATAAAAAAAGTAAAAAGAGCAATAAAAAAAATATGTGTAACAAATGAATGCAATAAAAGTAGTTGGTTATCGAAGATAACAACCAATGTAGCGAGCAGTTTGAGATGCACTGTAACACACGAAAAGTAAGAAACTCGATAACAGTTGTGAAAGAAAGAAATGAAATTTAAGTAAGCAATATAAATTAACACTAGCAACAAAAACAAATTGAAAATGACTCGTCATAATAAATTTAAATTAGCCAACATAGAATTAAAGCGAATTCAATAGCTTCAATAGTACAATATAACACCGATACTTATCTTAAAAGATCAATTAATCCAAATATTTTCACAATAAAGTTTTGAATATAAGTTAAACGAATTCGACAGAACACCAAAATTCACAGCTGAACACGAGAAGGGTTGCCAAGAAATTTATTTATTTATTATTAATAATATTGTAATTTTGAATTAGAATTTTTTGTCTAATTAAACTGAAGCAAACAAATGGTATTTTTCTGAATTAAAAACCTCAAATATTTCTTTCAGAGCACCGCTAACAACAACAAGTAGAGGTGCCGGTCCGACGGGCAGCATTGCTGGTTCTTCCGAATTTAGTTTTCCGCCAAGCTATAGATCACAGAACATTACTCCAGCTATGGTATGCAGGGAACGCAGCGTACACACTGCCACATCGAACCGTTTGCTGTCCAGCGAGGACATTCCACAACAGTCCACCACGCAACAATTCGACAACAACAGATGCAATCCAACAATTTTAACCTTATCAGAACCTAACAGGAGTGTGTGTGAGGTATCCCAAAACACTGAACAGCCTACCAATTCACAAATTCGTCAGGCGTGGACCTCAGAGATTGTGGAAATAGAGGCCTCAAATAACGATGGAAGCCAAAATTATGGCAGAAATTTTCAAAAAACAAATAAAGTGGAAAATACGAACGCTGTAAGCTCAAAGGCACAGAAGGAGCAGATTACAATTATCACGATATCTAAAAGTGATGGTTCCTCGCAAAGAGACTCATGCAGTAGAGACCATATCGAGATACTGGCGCATGTGTAAAAAATTAAGCATGTTCTTGGTTAAATAAATAGTTATAAAGATTGTTGGGTAGTTTTTGAATTGCAGCATCCTTGTTGCGATTTAAGAAATTTGTAAAACATATTTTGCATTTCGAAATGATTTAACAAAAACTGTTAGTTACCTGTAATTTATATTTTCCCATACTCGTATATGTAAATACACATATGTTATTTCGTAATACTACTTGGCTACGAACAACTAACTTTCCATTTCCTTATGAAATGGTTCGTTCAAGTATTTTTATTTATTAAATATATAATATATTATATTACTAAACTTAAATTTTGTGTAATTATAAATGTTGATACTTCTATTAAATCGAAAAGCGCTACTGTTTGTGGTTCGTTCTGAAACCTATGTTATATTTCGTTTGTTTCATCTTTAAGAAGTCTTTATTTATGACATATAGGTACCTCTGGATAAAATTTGGCGATGACTGGTCAAATGCACGCGCAAGCCGAATCAATAAAAAATGTTTTTGGATTTGTACAAGCTTTTTTATGTTCGTGTAAAAATTTATCTCCGTGTGACAATTAGTTTATGTTTTTCGGCAAGAAACTTAATCCCAAATAATGGATTCTATAAAACAGAAAACATTTATTTCTACTTTTCATCTCAAATACTGGATTTTGTTTGAAGTTTCGAAATTCGGTATTCGAATTTTCGGTCAAAGAATTTCAGTTGAAGAGTTGTCAAACTTTTTTATAGTATTACGGTTTTCTGCACTGTCACTGCCAACAAGGTTGAGTAGTATATGAAGAGCTACAATGCTTTGCACAAATTTTTTAACATTAATACCTGGGGGCTTACTCAGTAAAGCGATGCGAAAGACAATGCGATTCGAAAGCCCAATGCGATGCGATAGGCAATTGATACTCTGTATTGCTTACGCATCACTAACAATGTTGTTCACCTTTGTTTTTTTTTTCTTTTTATGTAATAGTTGGCATTACTTCCAAAAATGTCAAAATATAAACGAGAAAAATAAAGAAAATAATAATAACTTGTTCGTTAAAACTGTGTTGAATTATTTAAAAATGAATTCTGTGGCATTGTGGGATCATTATTATTCTCAGGTAAGAATTGATAGAAGAATTATTCGAGATAATTCGGACATTATGTCTCAAAGCGATAAAAGGTTAGTAAAAAACTGCGGTTTTAAAATGTACTTAACATCTACACATTTTGTGTTTTTAGCTTCATGCAAWATTTCCGCCTCAATAAGCACGCATTTTTATATGTTTTGGACAACATAAGACCCCAATTAAAAGTCGCTCAAAGGACCACATCAATTCCAGAAATTGTAAAATTGTCAACAACCTTGAAGTTCCTCGCACAGRGCGGGTATCAACACTCGGTCGGCCAAGATAGGCATTCAGGGCTAGCCCAACAATCAGTTTCCCGATGCATCTTGGAAGTGTGCGATGCCATCGAGAAAACTCTGTGCCCAAAGCATATCGTGTTTCCCTTGATCATTGAGGAAAAAACTGAAGCAAATAGAACCTTTTACTTGACGTCCGGAATTCCAGGCCTAATTGGAGCGATTGATGGGACGTACATCCAGTTGATACGACCATCGTAATCGTAAACTAAAACACAGCATATATGCAATGGTGGTAAAAACATTCATAAATACAATAATATACACGTACATATATTGATTCCAGTGCAATGACCTAAAACTTTTTTTAGATATGTGATCACAAAATGCAGATAA
This sequence comes from Bactrocera latifrons, assembly GCF_001853355.1. Classification (NCBI taxonomy): domain Eukaryota; kingdom Metazoa; phylum Arthropoda; class Insecta; order Diptera; family Tephritidae; genus Bactrocera; species Bactrocera latifrons. Next base: position 175,077 of record NW_017535897.1, on the reverse strand, counting down.
GGGCAGTAAATGGTARATTTGGAGGCGCGTCGCATGACTCCCACGTATGGAACCTCGCGGGAGAACGTGAAAGTTTGAGGACGAACTACGAAAATGGRAATAGAAGCGAACGAATTCTTGGTGAGTATACATAACTGTAATAATAACTTATGGCGGCTAAATCGCCATAAGATAAAATTGTTATATATATATTATTACATAATATTGATGTTTTAAAAGAAATTATCAACATCTCTCAGCAACACTTATGTATATGATTTTGTTATTATTATTATAGGAGACTCCGGATATCCTCTTGAACCTTGGCTGCTAACACCATATAGGAATACAGTTTACAAAAGGCCGATCACTAATTGAACGCGTGTTTGGTGTATTGAAAGGGAGATTTTGATGCTTGTTATCTGCAAGAGAGCTACATTACGCTCCTGAGAAAGTCGTTAAAATTTTGAACGTATGCTGCGCTCTACACAATATATGAATTTTGTACAAGGTAGAAGTACCAACTAATATTACACTTGAGCCAGAAGAGTTTTACACCAGTAATATAGATTTACATAATAGTGGTAATTTTATTACTATTGCTAGAACATTAGGGATGATATTAAAACAAATATGATAAATGCTCGTAACTCAACTTAATTAAAACGAACTATTTTCGAATTAATAAGTCCAGTCTTTTATTTCATTGTAAAAAGGAAAATTAAATTTAAATAATTACAAATTAAATTTGTAGTTTTTAATTCTACTTCCCGCAGTTATATAGTTATTTAACTTACATTTTCCAGTTTCTCAATTTTTGTTCATCAATTTTTTGTTTATATAGAAATTTTTCCTTTTCAAAGGTTAGTCTCCGTTTTTCCAATTTATTTCTTTTTTTCAATCTTTTAAAAATGTTTTTTATATTAAAACTTATATCGTTTAACACTTTAATCGAGCTATTGTGGAATATAATTTGGTTTTCGACTTGTTGTTCAAGCAGAGTCTGCTGCTTTTTGCGCGGTGGGTACGTCATTGAACATTGTGGTAGTTCATTTTCTTGTATATTAAGAGGAGTCTGCTGTTTTTTGTGAGGTGTGCATGCCACTTTGGAACATTGTGGTAGTTCACAGTTTTGTGTATTTGTTTCGGTAGGGTCTGCATTTACCTTCGACATGCTGCTTGTAGCTGCACCGAATGACAAGGTACCACTCCGTTCCCACGACAGTCGGATCTACGGAAACCGGAACGGACCCGGATTTTTATCCGGCCAAGGACTGTCAACTCGGCAGAACTCTGCCGTTACAACAACAACAACAAGGTACCACTCATTCCATTTATTGATTCCTCCATTGACAATAACTCACTCACTTGATGCTCTAACTGTGATAAGGGTATGAAAAGTGAGGGACCACCTCCAGTTCCCGAAATATTATTTTTGTTTCGTCGCATTTTTGCTTTTAAGTGAATCTTATAGTCTGTCCAAACCTTTAATTGATTACATTTAATCAAATTTATAATTTATCTGTGGAATTATTGGAATTACTTTTTYCCACCCCGCAATGTCGCGCAATGTTGGCCCAGCTGCGTTTAAATGGGAAACTAAATTTTTCCATAAATTATTGGAGGTACTTTTGGCGTCTGGTGTTTTTAGTGATCCTTTCGATAAATCGGGATGCGCCTTCATGAAATCCACGAGAATTCCAAATTGCTTAGTTTGTTATTTTATTTTCTGTTCTTCCCTGTAAACTTGTGCAAAATAGTTCATATGCACGGCCTTATAAATATATTTTAGTAGCAATTAAAACAACTAATTTATATTTGAAACTTACATTTTCAAGCAATGCGACTTCTTTGTACTACTACTTGTAGCACAAAAATTACGAATATAACGCATGTTTGAAAATTGCTTTAGCAAAGCAGAGTACCGCCAATGCGAAAGGGAAAAACTAAATTCGAAAATTTCAAAATTTACTGCGATTGTCGAATTACAGAGTACCAAAATTGAAGATGCGAACATTTTCATATTCGTATCGCATTACAGAGTAACCCCCCTGTTTTATGAACGTTTTACATCAGTTTTCAAAATATTAAAGCGTTTTCCACTTAACTCACGTTTTCCAAAACCATATTCCTCATAACTTTAAAACTACTGCACCAGTTATTTTATACATAAATTAAGAGGTAATGCTGGAAAATTTGACTGTTGTATCTCAATCCATCCGTCTATAACAATCAAATTCGTCTAAAGCTAATAATATAAGATCCCCTAACAACAATGTGCAAATGGATCGAATTGGATGATAAAACCGCCTACTCCCTACAGAACGGTACTGTTAAAAGCTATTAAAAGCGCGATAAATCAATAACTAAATACGCCAGAGACATTAAAATTCGAAAGTGGACTCGTTTTCCTTTAGATGAAACCACATATCTCGGGACTTTCTCGACCGTGTAACATTATATCGCATATATCAAATGAAAACTTAACCTAGATCCAACATAACATACTAGTTTTATGTACTTGAAGATTTACCGTGGCTTTAATCCTTGTTAGTTACAAGAGTATGAAATGTTCGATTATTTCCGAATTTAGCTCTTCCTTGCTTAAAAATAGATTTTATCTGTTTCCTCTAAAAGACTCATACAAATTACCTTGTTTTACACATAATTAATCCTACTCTCCTTAACTTTCACAAAAATGTTGCATTTATGCTGCCCTATGCACGGGCTGTCAAAAATGCGTATTCTATTCTCAATATTTTTCAGGTTGAATTGTTCTTCTCTCAAAGTGTTGTCTTCTGAATAGACAAAAGTGCAACATTTTCTACCCCTTTCAATATGAAAGAGTGTCAATTGCCTCGTGAAGTTTCATTTATGGTTTCTGAAGGTTGCAAATTATTTTAACACCAGAAAAACGGGAGCATAGTTATACCTCTATTGCCTGAAGCAGTCAATATGACTGTCTTTTGGCATAGCTAGGGGAGTACGGCAGGGGCAGCCCGCCCCGGGTGTCACCCCGTTAGTGGTTCACGCACAACCAACGGTAGTAAGGGATTCCCTTGATATAGAACTCGTCACTTGTATTGTGGATTGGGCAATTTCTTTTGTTTCCGCCCGCATTTATTTCAATATTTATTTTACGTGAACGTGTCAAAGTTTAGTGCAAAGTGTTTGTTTATTATTACATATTACAAACAACAATTTTTGTATAAAACCGAGTTAATAGTCGATTCTTGAAGAAAATAAAAAAGGTAAGTGAAGTATTTTTGCTATTATTTTCTAGCCATACCTACTTAAATACATATTTACACCCAGATGCAGGATTGTTTATTTATATAAAAATATATTTCACAAAGCTAGTTACGTAACGTGTACACGGAGGAAAAAATATAATAAAATTTATTATGCTATTTGAGAAAAATTACTATATTTAGTTAGTAATCTCAAAACAGGATTAAATTTAAGAATAATTACTAAGCCTAAACGAAAATTTAATTCCTAGGTTAAATAAATTATAATAGCTAAGGTTTCTAAAAATTACTAACCAGTTAATAAAAATCAAAAACTGTATAGCAAATTGTGTTATCTGCATTTTCTTGTATAGTATGTATTCTTACCGATAGTATTTGTAATATTTGTAAAGAGAATAGCAATTATTTATAAATTGTGTAGTTATTATTAGAATCTATTAAAAAGAAATATTACTATATTGGTTAGTAAAAATTACAATGCTGATATAGCACTTATTGTATTACAGTTCATAGAATTTCTTTTTATACTTTTTAAATTCTCGTAATCAAATGGTAATAAATTAAATCGAGTCAGTACTTCTTTATGTTATGAATATAATTATTTAATATGTTGTAAAATTTACTATCTCAGTTATTAATTTATTATAACAGCTTTTAATTTTTGATAAAAAAATTTAATTTTTATGAAGAGATTTTATTTTTTTGTATTTAGATTTTAAAATTTATTAGTTTTTTCACCGCTGTTTCCTCCGTGTAAGTGTTTATTTACTGCTACAATTTGAAATCAACGTATCACTTACTGAATAAAAATATTTTTAGGATACCCAGAACGAAATATGCCGCAGGGAATTCATACTTCGAAAAGACAAAGCGGGTTTCAGCAGAGAAAAGCCAAAAAGGCTAAAATGGATGAGATTCAGAGCATGTCTGGATCTTTTTTCAGATATGTCACAAAGGCAGATAGCGGCCAAAGTTCAAGTAAAGTACCCGAGTCTGCTGCTGACGAAAGTAGTGATTCACAACTTGAAGAATCACATTCAGATAGCAACATCGACAATACGGAATCAATGAAGACGACCGATCAAGTGCAACACTTGAGAGATGTTTCTTTCACGTTAGAGTTTACCGGTTCCCAATAATGTTCGCAATGACATAGTAAACAAGTAAGGAAGGGCTAAGTTCGGGTGCACCGAACATTTTATACTCTCGCATCAAATACCGTATTTGTGTAAAGTTTTATTCCGCTATCATCATTGGTTCCCACCGTCAACAAACTTATTGGACCTTATCAGTGTTGCTTTAGGCCTGGAAAATCAAGAACTGACCAGATATTCACCATGCGCCAAATCTTGGAAAAGACCAGTGAGAAGAGAATCGATACACATCACCTCTTCGTCGATTTTAAAGCTGCCTCAACACCCGCGCCTTCATCTCTGCTTTTTCCAGACTGTATAAGACAGCAAAGAAAATGGGTGTGGCAGCGAGGAGGATAAGACGAAATATATCCTGTCATCAAACAAACAGTCGTCGCACTCGCGACTAGGTTCCCACCTCGTTGTTGACAGTTACATATATCTTGGAACCAGCATAAACAGCAACAATAATGTCAGCCACGAAATGCAACGCAGAATAACTTTTGCCAACAGGATCTACGTTGGGCTAAGTAGGCAATACAGAATTCAAATCCTCACTCGGCGAACAAAAATCAAACTCTATAAGTGCAGAGACATGGACGATGACAACATTCTCGAAGTTACGCTTTCGAGAGAAAGGTTCTGCGAAAGACGTATGGTCCTTTGCGCGTTGGTCGCGGCAAATATCCCCTTCGAAGGAGCGAAAGGATATATGAAATATACGACGATATTGACATAGTTCCGCGAATTACGAGACAGCCGCTGAGCTGGCTAGGTCATGTCAAACGTATGAACGAAAACTTTCCAGCTCTGAAAGTATTTGACGCAATGCCCGCCGGGGGAAGCAGAGGAAGAGGAAAGACCAGGTAGAAAAAGACCTGGCTGCGCTTGGAATTTCCAATTGGCGCCACGTAGCGGAAAGAAGAAGCGACTGGTGCGCTGTTGTTAACTCGGCTATAATCGCTTAAACGGTGCCTACACCAGTAAAGAAGTAAATTTTTTTTAACATCAGGACTCTTTGTCGACTTAAAAGATCGTATACAGGAGTTTTATTCTTATGGCTTTACAAAGGAGTAAGCAAAAGTCTCGAGCATCAGCCGTGGAACCAAATCTTTAAAGGCAAATCGAAATATTTCAAGTTTCCGTGCCGACTAACTCGAGTTAGTGGTAGGACTCATTATTCAATCACAGTTTTTTTATTAAATAAATCTCATTCCTGTTGAAAAGTGGTGAAAGCAATGAATTTAAGATTACTTTGAAATTAAAGCTTATGCAAAGCTGTACAGGAGTGATGTGGAATCCAAGACAGATTCATAGTTGTCAGAATGTCACATAATCTGATTGGATTTACTGTTCGAACATACGCAAAACCAATATTCGAATCAGCTGTTTAGTCGTGACCCAAAACTTGCAAAGTTATAAATTTAATTAGTTCCGTTATTTAGCTTTAATTTTGTTGGAAGAAAAAAGCAATGGAAAAATTAAAACGAAGCTTTTAGAAGAACAGAGTAATCCACACAACACACAAAGGAAATCACGTGTGATACTCGTATTTAGCTTGCTCTTGTATTTTCGTATACATGCTTCTTCTTCTTCTTTATTGCCGTAGACACCGCTTACGCGGTTATTGCTGAGTTTACAACAGCGCGCTAGTCGTTTTTCTTTTTTTTTACTGTTTGGCGCCAATTGGAGAATCCAAGTGTCGGTCTTTCTCTTTCCAACGGCGTGGAGGTCTTCCCCTGCTTTCACTAAACTATGCCAATGTCATCGTATATCTCGTACAGCTCATCGTTCAAATCTTAAAATATCTGGGTTTTTTTCATAAACTCTATAATTATGATATTTTGCCTTTTATTGTTATGTTCTAGGGAAGCTATAGAAATAAAGATAAATTAATTCGTAACAATAAAATAAATTGACCTCTTTACTTACATATCGATTATCTTCTTGCTTTGTTTCCGATAAAATTGGTTTTCTTGCGACAATCCAATAATTTCTGAACTCATAAAACGACAATAATTTATATTTTCATATCAAAAAAAGATATTTTCCAATTACAGTGGAAACTCTCTATTACGAAAACCAAGGGACTGGATATTTACTTCTCTATAAGGAAATTACATAGAAAAGGAAACAATTTTGTTCCTTTTACATTTTTATATGTAGTAGTCAGTTATTTTGGTTTGCAGTACACTATTCTTCTTTAATATATTTTTATACCCTGAACAGGATATATTAAGCTTGTCACGAAGCTTGTAACACCCAGAAGGAAGCGTCGGAGACCCTATAAAGTATATATCTAAATGATCAGTATGTGGAGCTGAGTCGCTTTAGCCATGTCCTTCTGTTTGTCTGTCCGTCTGTCTGTATATACGCAAACTAGTCCCTCAGATTTTAAGATATTGTTTTGAAATTTTGTAAATATCATTTTCTCTTCAAACAACTACTCATTTGTCGGAACCCCCGATATCGGACCACTATAACATATAGCTGCCATACAAACTGAACGATCGGAATCAAGTTCTTGTATGGAAAACTTTCACATTTCACAACGTATTTTCACCAAAGTTGGCATATGTTATTTTCTAAAGCAACAATGTAATCTCCGAAGAAATTGTTCAGCACGGTAATAACTATAATTATAGCATATACTATAGCTGCCATACAAACTGAACGATCGGAATCAAGTTCATGTATGGAAAGCTCTCACATTTGACAATGTATCTTCACCAAAGTTGGCATATGTTAGGATCCCGGAAAAATAAGCCGTAGCGAACACGTTAGACAAATACAAAGTGGGTGTAAAAAGCCCAGTGCCGGTGGTTTTGGGAGGTAAGGCTCCCGGCTGTCGATATCCAGCGACTGTAATGATGTGACGGTGAACCACTTGGCTATAGCGTCAGATAAAACTACAAGTATAAGCAAATGTGCAAATATTGATCCAATTAGGTGAGCACCAAAGTTAGCTCGATCAGCTAAGACGCCTGTTGAAAAACACGTACGGGCATAGTTATCTCTACCCGCACTGCAAAAGGAAATCTTGACACTGCAAGGAAAAAATGAAAGTGTGCGAGAGCATATGCTCGAACTGGGAGAAAATATAAAGAAGTTAGTAAACATAATGAGTCTCCCACAGCACTCTACAAATAACACCATAAGGGAACTCCTTAGCAGTATCGCGAAGCTGCCAAAGAGACCAAAAGGTTGCATGGAGAAGAAATTTCAAAATAAGCAGACAAGATCGAGATGACAGCCGAAACTCCGATTATTGTAAGAAGGAAAGAAACACTGAGAGATGAAGTCTGGGTTACGGTTAAGCGCAAAACTCCTAAAAGTAATATGGTGAAGAAGCAAAAACTGGAGACATGTCCTACAGTGAATAGGATTGTAGGCAGCTTGGAGAAAATGTATCGCGAATAAGAAAGATTGCGAAGGGAGCGATCCTTTTCGAGCTAAGAAGAACACAAACAGGAAGTACTTACATATGAATACCGTAATGAAATAGATGGGTATTAGGCTTGAGCTGGCTGTTGAAACTCGCGATTTAGACGAAATTACAAAGAAGGAGGATACAGTGAGGTGCGGTGATAATATAAAACACCTTAAAAAGGCATACGCATGTACACAAAAGGCGGAATTAAGTCTCCCAGTACAGCATGCAATGCAATTTCTTGGCGCTCGAAATATTAATATTGGTTGGGTAGTTTGCAGAATTCGCGAAGAAAGTGTTACCGATGCTTTCAACCCTGAAGATAGGAGTAAATGCTGCATGAAATGTGGATAAACTGCTGTAAAGAACCAATCTGCGTCCGAATCCAAATCATCAAATGAGCAATCGAAAATGTCCCTTTTTCGTAGAAGCCTGCAAAAAGAAGAAGTAATGAAAATATTAAAAATAAACTTAAACCACTGCGAAGCCGCACAAGAACTCTTAACGCAATCCGAATATGAAAAGAAAATAGATGTCGTATTAATATATGAGCAGTACACAAACCTTAGTTCAAATACGTGGATTTCTGATAACACTAAAAAGCAATTAGGGGCTGTGGTGATAAAACTATTCAAAATGAGCCCCTGACGCACAAATCTTTATACACAAGAGTAAAAATCTGTGGAATACATTTCTACAGTTCTTACTTGCCACCGAATTTTCCGCAGACAGATTTTCAAAAATTCTATTCGAACATAATAGCAGGAGACTTCAACGCATGGGCCTTAGGATGGAGAAATAAAAGCATAAATCAGCGATGGCTTGCATTCCTCGAAGCCTTCGGGCACATCGATTTGTGTTGCTAAACACAGGATGTAATTAAAATGCATTTGAAAAAAAAAAAACGGTAGCGGTTCTATTATTGATATAACGTTTGCTAGCAAATCTCTGGCTCGAACAGCAGAATGGCAGGCGTGTGACACGTACACACACAGTGACCATTTCTAAATTGTTATAGATGTAAGCCTTCCCGTAAGACTAAGAAGATGTCCGCGTAAAGAAAAGCGCTACACGGCGGAAAAAAACACAATGGAGGAGATCTTATTCAAACCCGTGTTGAATGAAGATATCTGCAGGTCATGATCCGAAGGAAAAAATAACCCGACACCAAAGCCAGCATACTGGTGGAAAAAGCGAAATTCAACAATTGCGGAAAAGTTGTATTAAAGCGAGGCACCAGTACCAGAGAAGTGCATGTACGGTAAAACATGAGGGTTTACGTTAAAACTTCAAGACCAAGCGCAAAGAACTGAAAAAAGCTATAAAAATAGTAAAGCTATGTATTTCAAAGAGTTTTGTAACAAAATCGATGAAAATCCGTGGGGCATTCATCAAGCTGGTCATGTCCAAAGTTCGAGGTCCCAAAGAGCAAACGCCTTGACCTGTACAGTACTTCTTAAAAATGTTGCGGAAACACTTTTTCTAACGCAGGACATGCAGGAGGAAGATCGGGTTTTCCCGAAGAATCAGAGGCTATAGCTGTGCCGATAATTATAGACATGGAGGTCATAAATATTGCCGCATGCTTCGGAAAAAAAACTGAAGATGGTTTCCGCAGAAAGCGCTCCACTGTCAAGCAATCAAAAACCTGACGGGAATAGCAACTATTGAAGGTAAAAAATATAATGTGAAAATTGCATTCAATTCTAAACACTGGCCTCACATAATACGAGCGTTACAAACCTTAACCCTTTCATGGAACATTGTGCATATATGATTCTAAATGTCGTTATTTCAATTTTTTTGACGCGCGGTTTTTTGCATTACGTACTCTGGGGTATTGTACTAAGCTTACAATGAATTGTTCTATTTTAAGCTAGAGTGAAATTGTCAAGATCGCGAAAATGGCGTTTACGCAAAAAGTGAACAGCATAAAAAATAAAAGTAAGATAGTTATTAAAAATAGGTCATTGGAAAAGTGTTTAGTTTGTTTACAACAATTTTGTAAAAGTGTTGTTGCCTATAGGCACCATCATGTAACTAACGAACCAGAACCTTCATATTTGAGTTAAGACTAACATATGTATATGTGTCCTAAAAAATGTTTTAGCTCCGCCAATTTTAATTCGGGCATGAGGGGGTTAAAACCCCGCATATTTATTGCGGATTATAAAAAGCTATCTGTCCGACAAACTGCTGTTATACGACACTGACGAAGAGATTAAAAGATATACCGTAATGGGTATACAATTACAACACAGCCATCACTCAAATATCTAGGCGTAATAATTGACGCGAGACTCAACTATAAGATGCACATAGGAAAAACCTGTGAAAAGCTGCACGAGTCATATCGGCTTTATCGCGAATCATGGCCTACATATGTGGACCAAACTGACGATCGCTTTTAGCCAAAGCTATCCAATCAGTTATGTTATATGCGGCACAGGTATGGGCGCTGGCGCTAACCCAAAATATATGTATATGCCAAAGTGGTGTTCTCTCTGTTCAGACTAAGCGCCATCAGAGTAGTCAGTGCATTCCGGATAGTATCGCACGAAGCTGTTAGCGTTATATCAGGTATAATGCCAATCGATATAACCAGCAAAATTCTCTAAGACTAGACAAAATAGCCTAACGAGTGGTAAATCCGTTAGGATGCAATAACCAAAGGGCGATGGACACACTGGCTTATTAAAAATTTCAAAAGGTGGGTGGATAGAAATCATGGATATACGGATTTTTATATGACGGAATTTTTAACTGGCTATGGATGATTTAAAGAGTACCTGTACAAGTATGGCCATGATAACGGAGTGACGTGTTCCTTTTGAGTGTGCCGAAAATTTAATGAAGAAATAACTCTACTAAAACAGCAGATAGCAGACAACTTATCTCCGGATAATATAGTCCCTAATATGCTACCATGTAAGCAGGTGTGGCTTACAGTAAAATTCTTGACCGCGAAAGTTATAAATAAACTGAGAAACACAGAATGGCTGCGCACAAAAGAAACGAGATCAACAAACAGAGAGTAAGTAAAATGAGATTTAAGAGCCAATTCTAAGCTTACCAAGGTAAATACGACGCTTACGGAGTTTAAGGGTTTAGTACGTAAGCGTACCATTGCGCAAGTTGTCCCGAAAGAGGTGCACTAAGCATACGGTATGAATCGTGCATGTTGCCACAAACTGCTACATCTTCTAGAAAATTCCCCCCTCGGTTAAGAAAAACAACGTTCTTATGGACACAGTTATTTAAAGAGCTGCACGATTATCGTGCATTCGTGCAGGCTATTAGTTGTCGCTCTCGCTTAATTAAAAACATTTCTAATTTTGCCGACGACTGCATAGTGGAGTAGTATTGTCACTAATTTGTAAAATGTAAAATTATTCAAAGCTTCACCAGAACTGACGTTAGTTTACAAAGAGAAGCATAAAATAGCTCTGTTATATAGTATGTATCATTTATGAAAGTTATTAGTATGGCAACAATATGTGCTCCTGCAAAATAGACACCGCGTATTGTGTTCGTGCCGGCCATTGTTATGATTGTACTCAAAATTTATTTAAAAAAAAAAAAACAAATTGAAGTTAGGCTGCGCTTAACCTTTCATATGTTGAAATTTTCTTAAAAGTTGAAATCCGAGTGACTATCGCTCCAAACTTAACTCTTCATTACAATCAATATTATATAATGAATGATAAAAACCAACTGTACGATTCAATGGTGTTTACTACTTACGTGGTGCGTTTATATATTATATATATACAAATGACTTTTATGTAATGTAACAATATGAATTATCGAACTCGAAAAGCTTCCTTTTATTATTGATTAACATTCGCCGTTTATTATAAGGGACTTCAGAAATAGCTATATATGTATATGTAAGTACATTTGAATGTAAGTATATTCAATGAGGATGAAAATACAAGGCCTTCGTCTCAAAAAAAAAAAATAAAATAAAATAAAGTAAAAACACATTTAATTAAAACACAATTAATTTTTAAAACGATTTAAAATCAATTTGATAAAACGGGATTACAATTCTAGATATTTACTTTTGTTTTACAATAGAATTAATAATATCGCTAGATACTGTTTTGCATGTATGTGGTCTCTCATGTATGCAAGTTGCAGTTATCCACATTATGCGCGATTGGTGGAGAGATACTTAAGCTTCGTTCGAGTTCTCTTTTAGTCATGTATAGCTATACATTGTGATTTAAAATTGTGTTAATTTGGTTTCAAAAAATAACGACAAAAATTATTAATTTAACTCAGAATTATTATTTTAATTCAGAAATCGTGATATTGAGACTGAGAAATGTATTCTTTTCGAGGTGTTTGTTATTTTTCGATGATTTTTGCATATTTTGTAAGTGGGGTGGTATTGTTATATCCGTGATCCCTGATGTACAGTTACGTAACGTTACAAAAGTGTTTAGCGCGCGTGATTTTTACAGAAGGGACGGCCGCCCTTGTTGTAAAAGCTCTGGCCTTCCAAATTTTGTTTACAATACTAAAAAACATAAGTAATATTAATGACTTTTAACATAACACTTAAATTTTGTGACTTACTGTACAATTGAAGCATTGACTGTGATAATTGTGGTTCAGAGCTTCGACCCATCGGTCACCTGCTTCAACTGGGAATCCGCAAGCGAAGCATTTGGTTGTAAAAAGTTCATTCCAATCCGCTTCACAGTATGCATTGCCATCTTCTAAGAAGAAAGGGGTGTTGCCAAAAAGTTTACCACAGTGACCACATGTGAAGCATTCTGGATGGAATTGCTTGCCGATGGCATTCAAGCAATCACCCTAATCGATAAAATAGTTCATTCCACTTCATTTAAATAATAATAACGAACTTACCTTTATTTTGCTTCCACACTTGCTACATGTAGGAGCTAAGTACTTCTCGAAACAGTATTCACAATAAAGATCGCCTTTCTCCTCAACGAATCCAATGTCCTGCAATGGACGACGACAGTTGGCATTTACACAAATGAAGTGTTCCGGACACCAGATACGTCCCAATGCCGTAATGAAAGGTCCTCTGAAGTATAAAAATTACAAAAACTTTTAAAATATTTTGAACAAATGTATAATTGCAATCTCGCTTAGCGAGATGTCATATAACATACGTATGCATAAATTGAATTCATATTAACACATAAAAAAGTAATACCACATTTTGTTAATCATATAAAAACGTTTACTCACTTAGTTATTTCTAAATTACACTGGCAGCAGATCGGACGCTTTCCATCTTTTAGTAACTGACTTACAACTTCTTCATTTTCCGGCGGCATAATTGCGTTTGGCAGACCTTCACTATTACTTGACTTTGGACCAAGAGCTCGAACGTGTATACTAAACGCTGGTCCTTCTCGTGCACTATCACTTACATTGAGATCAGTTGGTTCGATATATGACCGTCGATCAAGCTCGTGAGTAGAAATTTCGCCTTCTCTTTGACTTGAACATTTTTTTAGTGAGCCGCCAGCTTTTTCTCGATATATCAAATCTTGTGGTTTACTTGCAGATGGAATATCGTTTGATTGGCAACTTATAATATCACCCCCCTGAGCTTTTTTAATGGAGTTGTCGGTTTCGGTCGCATGTGAATGATATGGAACGTTAAAAGTCTGGGGAGTTGAGGTGTAATTCTGTATATTGTTATCACAAATATCAAGTAATTTTCCCATAGGATGGCTAGTAGGCAGCTTTGTGGCAAATGTAGTGTCCAGCTCCTTTTGAGAAAAAATTTCTGGATTCTCCTTTTGACAAGTAATCTCATTTTCAATATGCGCATTTTGCTCAGGCAATTGCTGAACAGTAACCACCGGTTTCAAAGCCCCTGGAAGGGTTGGATCAACATTTTTGAAGTCCTCTAAGTCGAAGCGCTTTCGAATTACCATGGGACTTCTTGATTGATTGGAGCTACAATTGCTTCGCAAACTAGATGTACTACCACCATGAGATGACGTCGGCATCGTACCGCGATTATTTGCCAATCGGGCTTCCAACATATTTGAAATAATTTTTCCCGCTTCTGTCATAAAATTTTCCATATTATCTCCTACATTCATTAAACCAATGGATTCTGTCAACATAGCAGTAGCGTTACCATCGGCTTGCAAGTCAGTATCCGATTGATGAGCGTCCGACATATTCCGATTCATTTTCGAATTTACTTTGTGTGGAAGTGTAGCGTTAGCATTAGTGGGTTTAGTGCAAAGCTCTGCAAAATGAATAAAATAGACACACAACGGTATCGAGCTAAGGGTTATAATGGGTTAAACAGCACATATAATTAAAGAAAAGTGTATGCATTCAAAAATGGTTAATTTAAAATATATACATGTGTAAATATATTTTCTATATACCTAAGGCTGGAGATGCTTGATCAATAAAATGAGTTTGAAACGGGTAACCAAATATTTAACGGAATAGTAGAAATCAACTTCAATTTAATAAACAAAACTTAAAAACATAGAAAATATATTATCATGCTTAACGTACATCTTATCACTATTTGTGTAACATTTTCATTTAAGTATATTTAAACAACAACAATTCATCCATAGCATAAAACCAAAAAACACCAATCTCTCAATTCAGTATGCAGCATTCACCTGATTTGGATATTGCAGCTACTGCACAAGGGTACACGAACACCAGGACCAACTGCTTTGTTAAAGATTCCACGGCCGCGCTTAGGAGCGGAAGTAGCACCAAATGCTCCTTTGCCTCCAACACCTGTTAAGCCATCGAGACCAGCGTTAGACTTGTTTTTATCAACTGTATTAGGTGGCGGAAATGATGTAGTTGCGGTTGCAGTAGCCGCGGCGGCTGTAGCGGTATGTGGCGCTTGCGATGCCCCTGTGTCAATGGCATTAGCCGCATTAGCGGTAGCGATAGCAGTAGCTTGCGCATTAGTCTTTATATCCGTTAAACCTGTGGAAGCGTTCGTCCGATATGTTAAGTTATTATTTTGATTATAGTTAACTACGTCAGTTGCAGAAGATTGCGTTTGCAACTGTTGCTGTCTGCAGCAAGTGTGGCCCGGGCGACAGAATGTACCCGTTACGGGGCAAACGGCACTGGCGCCGGTGGTCCTGGCACTTGCCGCTCCAGCTATATTGTTATTAGTAATAGAAGCTTTTGTTAGACTGCCAACATTTGTGGCATTAGCTTGCGATGATAATGATGATGTTTTGCTTGTGGAAGAAGTGAAGTTGCTGCTTGAATATGTGCTTAATGATTGCTGTTGTTGCGAAACCACAGATGATCCATATGCACTTGACAAGTGTATGGCAGGTGATAACTGTTGCTGCTGCTCACTAAATCCTGGTGGCGGACCAACCATTTTATTATAAGGGGTCGCAGAAAATAAATAGTTTGGACGTTGAGGTTCATCGTGAGGAGGTAACACCGGTTTAGTTGGAAATTTCGATGAAGGTTCGGGCGACTTTATTTGAGGAAATGATGTCTCAGTTAGTGTGGCTGCTCGTGCACTAATGGCTTGAGATTGACTAGTCAGATTGGTAATCTCCTGCTCTAAACCAGATAAGCGACGTGCCTGATTAGCGACATATCCAGTTTTCCCGTACGATTGGCGACGTTCACTTGCAGGGCTCGATTTGATAGTTTTTGAATCAGTGCGAATTTCTACAGAACGGGCGCTTTGAGTGTGTTCATATTCCTCAGTTACTCGTCGCCTACTCTCAATCTGAGTATCTCCAATTTGAATCTTCGTTTGGCTATCTAATTTTGATTGATTTTGATGAACTTTTTGGACTTCTTTTTCAGTGCTTTGTACCTTGTAATCACCAATTTCACAGGTTTTAATTGTACCGGGTTTATTAATGCAGCTTTGACTTCCTGTACTGATTGCTTGTTCGTAGTGTGATAATATTTGTGTTTGTTGTTGTTGCTGCTGCTGCAGCTGCTGTTGAGCACCTAAATAACTTTGTCCAGTAGTAATTGAGCCGGCTTGAAGAATAAGCGGAGACAAGGAAGATATCTTATTATCTATGGGTTTTGGTGAACGTATAGCTGCTAATGGGTTTGTTGGTGGACCCGGAGCAGGAGATCGAGCACGATCTGGAAATGGTGAAGCTGACCGACGATCGTAATTACGAGCATGGGTCGCAGGGCACTCGTCAAAGCACAGCGCTTCCGGTGTTTGATAATAGGGAATTACTGGGACTGGTTTTGAGCTAATTGAAGGCGTATAAGGGCGACTTAGGGTTTGTGACTCGTCAGTTTGCAAATGTTCGTCTAATGATTGAAAAGCCATTGTTACTTGGGGAGCTATTTTTTCTTCAATTATGATAGGAACGATAGGTTTTTTGTTTTGTATTAACAATTTTGATTGCTCTTGAGAAGACGATTTGCTACTTGTACTTTTGATCGAACCACGATTTGCTGATGAGATTTTTTCATGTTGCTGTTGATATTGTTGAGAAACTGCTATTGTTGTACAGCTTTGGGCTACTGGTTTATGAACTGGGTTACTTGATGAACTAGTGACTGGCGCATCTACAAAAGCAAGTGGAATATTTTCACGAAGCTCAGGTGGTTCTGGAGTACGAGCAGGACTTTGATTAGGTAATACTGTCCAATTGCGTTGATATTTAGGTATTGTATCAGCCTTGTGCAAACCGGAAGAAGCGGATTTTCCATGAAGGTGACTTAGCGGTGATGGTGGTGGAAATAGTACATCAGAATGTTCAAGCTCTTCAGTTGTTTCTTCAATGACTTCGTGCAAGTCGACCTTGACATCAGACTTAACGGTGCGAGTATTGTTTTGATATGATGACCTTAAGGCATGCGTTGAATTGGAGTCATACGTGCTAGTAGAAGTGGTGTTTGACATTGCTTGGACTGCGGAAGAGGATTCAGAGGAAGAATTTCGTTTGGTATAGGAATTTAATGAGGACATTTGACATGTATTAGTCTCTGATATTTTTTGATTTTTGATTGGTTCAATATGTTGTTGCTGAAGCTCTTCTTCTTTTTTGTGATAATAATCAATGCGCTTTTTATTACGTTCTTTAGCTTTATAGTATCCTTCATAATCAGGATCAAAATCTTCTTTTGTATAGGACGCAATGGATTGGCGTGGAGTATTGGAAATTAAAGGCTCTTGGGTTGGTTGGAATGCTTGCATTGCCGCAAATGCGGATGATTTACGATGTTGGGAAAAATCTCGCCTTTCCGTCGTATAGTATTCGATGGACTCACTATCGAGAGCTTTGATACCTAATTCTTCTTCACGATTAAGAACTTGAAATTCTTGTTTCTTTTTATTCTTTTCGATTTCTTGTTTCTCAAACACATTTGTAGCGTTTTCCGGATTTAATGGTGTATAAGCACGTTCGGGTGCCGTGCACAATGCATCTGACAAGGTCAAATGCTCTTTGGGTGTGGGAAGATCAAGCAAATGAATAGGCACATCCCTTTCAAAATGACCTTCAAAGGGACGTTCTGGTGCTGTAGTAAGTGCACTTAAAAATGGCGATTTGGGACGGTAATCTTCTCGCATATACGGTTTCATATCAATAGGCGGTGGCATATAAGGTTTAGTTTCTTCGGGAAGAGTAATTATTTGTGAAGGAGGAGGCTCAAAGCGTACCTCCCACTCTGGTGCAGTTGTTATTGCATTCGCCAGCCACGAACCTTTGGGTGGAGTTTCTTCAATAGGTAATATTTCTTCAGCATACACCATCTCCTTTGCGTCTTGAGTTTTTACAGTTTCTTGGGGTGCTCGATCTTGCTCCAATGATTCGAATGAATCATTATCGCAAGGTTTTGGGCACGGGCACTCTACTAAGTGAAAAGGCACATCTGGAGCTGTAGTCAATACCCTAACCATGGGGTTGATCCATTCCTTGGGCACAGGGTTAGGTATTTTAGACGGTGGTAATTGTCGTACAGGAGCTATTTCAATTTTAATTTCGGAAGTAGGTTGGAAAATACGCTGGCTTTCCTGAACTACAGCATTTTCTGTTTTAACAAAAGTTTCACTTCCCAGTAGTGAATCAGATGGAACTGTAGCATCGGAAGATACTGTGCCGCTTTTAGCTAGAGTTTGAGATTTATATTCTTCGTCACTATATGACGGAATTTCTTTTGTCTCAGGTTCGTCAATGAAGACGACATGTCTATTTCCTTGGATATTCGGCAGAGGAACTGGACTAGGTGTTACCTCCCTGACCATTTCGATTAATTTATTTGTATTTAATGGTGCAACTAAGGACTCAACGCATTCTTGAGCACTTCGACGTCCACATATATATTCGGATGAACTTATACAGGAGGAATCTTGTGGATGTTGTTGCATAGTAGCAACCTCCATATCTATATGATAATCTAACTCTGATCCGGACTGCTGCTCATAAATTTGTTGCATTTGATAGGCTTGCACCTGTGCGGCGTACATACGTTGATATTCTTCTGACGTTGTCGTCGTTGTTGTTGATGTTGATGTAAAACTTTCCGAGCTAGACTCAATTTCAGGCGGTTGCAAATCTATAGTTAGATGTGGTGCCGACTTGTTCTGTCGATTCGACCGAAGGTATTGCTTTATAGTTTGTTCGTGGCCATTATCTTTTATTTCATCTGCATGCAAAGATGTCTTATTAACCACTTCATCTTCCTTTTGCGAATGTGAAACGTTTGCTGCTTTGGCGAAAACATGTTGTGTTTCTGGTGGAGGAATATAAAGTGGTGCCGCCGTCGGTACAATGGGGCTATCCTCCTTTGGTGGAGGCCAAGAGAAGTTACTGCGGTTTTGTCTATTAACTTCGGACAGTTCATAATCTTCTTCAAAGTAATCTGGCGCTGCAGTAGAATGAAACTCTTCCGCATATTGCGGTTGCAAGCTAGCATCAGAATCTGTATGTCAAGGTATTTTAGGGATGGATAGTTGGTGGTTTTTGCATTTCATTCAATTGACATTTTTCCAATTGTGAAGATTTTATTTAAAATATTTTGATTTTGCACGATTTCGCCACAAATTTATGTAAAGACACAGGCATAAGGGGTAAGACACCAGTTTTCAAATAAACCATTTATAATGCGTTTCATATTCATTTTAAAATGATGATTAGCGCATTTTTTGACGAAGGATGAGGAATGAGGGTGAATGGCGGGTAAATGTTGCAAACATCGGTTAATTAGTAATATATCAACGTGTGTGAGTGTGAACATAAAATTAATAGTACGAGATCGAAAAAGAAATAAAATACATTTAATTGTTAGAATTACTCGGAAGCTTAAGAGGCTTGGCTAAGAATATAAACTGATTACAATTGGGCAAAAGAAGGTTAAGGTAATGAACGGCCTTTGAAAATATGACATTACTTTGTATCTGCGACTTACATATGTATTAACATTTATTTGTTTATGCATGTGCATATGTAGGAGCAAAACTTTAGTATAATGCTATGTTATATGTTAATCTCTTTAGCCATTCGTAAAGACCTGAGCGAGCATACGTGCGATTTGACTTTATAAATATTAGCACTGGATACTAAAGAAACATTTTTTTCAATATTGTTTTAAGATACATATGTTTTTACCTAAGAACGTCCATATGACATTAATATACTACATCAATTGGTGGAGCGGCGGTTTATGATATATCGGCTTTTATTAGTTCCCATCATACGAACAGGTTCAATAGAATAATTTCGGAGCTTCTAATTAAAAGAGCTTTGCCTGAGTGCTCTAGTTTCAGTATGTGCTTATTTATTATATTATAAATGCTGATTTATAATTTATGCTCTTCAGACACATCCAATCACAAACATCTGTACGCATGTATATCTATTAAGTAATTAAGATACTTACGAGTGTATTGTGGAAAGGCGCAGCGAACTAATAGAAGTTAGTTGGCATATTTTACTATTTTATATTATATACTATACATATGTGAATAACACTGATGTGTTATGTGCTGAAAACAATTTGGATTTTGAGTAGAATTAAATTAAATCGTACATGAAGAAAACTTCAATCTGACTATTTATTGAAAATTTTTCGATACAATGATATTTACGGTAAGGTTAGTACGGTCAGCATGTTTTAACCACAAGTAAAATTTAAATATTTTAACATCAAAATATTTGCGTTTACAAATGGCAGAAAAATTCCAGTCTGAAATTTTCGATTGTGGGAAGATTCAAACTGAATTATATTTGAGAAAACATTAGTTTGAATATTTTTTCGAAGTTTACGAGAGTTTTTACAAACAATAGTAAATTGGTCTTCGTTATTGAAACTGTGGAGATATTGAAACTTCACTTCATTATCTCGAAATATTAAGATATAATTATGTATACATGCAGGTTAACAATTTAAAATTCACCACTTAACACTGGATACATGGTTTTCCGGTAGTTGTCTTCTCAAAGTTTAGCTAGAAGGGAGGGGATTGAACTTTGATTGAGTTTAATAATGGACGTAACCTAAAAGGGAGAATTAGAAATACGAAAAAATTTAATTAAAGGAAAAAAGTATGCGAAGGATATATTAAAATATTTTTATGACATTTAGTTAGTTAACTGCGTCTTTTCAATTTTCAATATTCAGAAAAATAAAATAAAAGGAAAAAAATTGTGTAGCCTTGTTTAAGCCATAACATTTTGGAATAGATATACAAGTTGTACAGATATTATGCGTACATAAAATTAATAAATTTGTCAAAAATTCTTGGTTTTTTTTTTAATATCACGAATATTTACTTGTCTATTTTATATTTTGTACTCTCGAAACAGTTTTAGAACCACAGTAGGTCTCTACGAAATCAGTCAATAGGTATTAATTAAATTCCAATTGTAATGAAATAATTTCCTCAAATTTTCTGACTATGCACCGCTCTTACCAGAAATTAAAATTTTTTTAATTTTCTGAACAAATTTTAGGAAAAAGTTCTTAAACGGTATTGAAGTCGCAAATATTAGACGCAGCCATATCGAACTCCAATTATGTCCTAGACACCTTAAGCTAGCTACTGATTTATTAAGCGCACCGAAGGAATAGTTCAATTTAGATAGGTATCCATTTGAAATGGGTCATGAATATTTAAATATACATATGTATTATATTTGAGTTAGCAAGTCTATATTTAATTACTATGATTAACAACAGATTGGCATTAACGACTTAGGGATATGAAAGCTCAAAGCGCCGAAGCGTGATGCCTTCGAACTTTTTATTGTTACCTTACAATCAGTTTTTACCTTGATTGTAGTAGTTGTTGTATTGCGTATTATATGCGGGCATGGTAGCATATTTATTGGATCCATAGTTCGTTGCCAATGGTTTTTTAAATTGTATCGAGTAATTTTTCGTGTAATTGTTGTATATGTTTACTCGTCGTCCTAATTATACATATGTATACATATATATATATATTTAAATATATTTGCAATCGTATATGTGAAGGCACATGCCGTTGATGGCGGTGGTAGTTCCAAATAGGGAAAAATTTTAATTATTAATGTATGAACACATCAATGACCAGCAAGAAATATGTACAAGTATATGGTATTTCAGATTTTTTTTTCGATTTTGTAAAGTAACTTCAGTTATAAGATTAACAGGGATGTTAGTAATGAGGGATTTCCAGATTAAAAAATTGTCTTTTTGAAAAAACATGTTAGTCGGCTTCCAGTTTTTAATTGACGAAACAAAATTTTGAATTAAATTCTTTTGGATATTGGGTGAGTTTTTGTTAAATTTGCTGTGCAGTGTTAATGCATTTCGTATTCAAATCACAATTTTAGTCATGTATTTGAATTATTCAGTTATAAATCTTGAAAATTTTGGAAATTATAACACTTATATTTATTAGTTACTTTGCACAACAAAAAAAAAAAAAAATAAAAAATAGCAAGGAAATTATACGAAGTATTGCTCTAAATAGCTGAACCGTGCAAATGGTTCTGTACCAACAAGTAATCGATTTTTCTGTACGGTTTGAAATTATAAGTTGTTGCACGAACATTACAATTTTTAGCAATTTTTCTATTTTTTGCATGTAACAAATATTATAATGACATACTTTGTGTGTCGTTTTTATATAAAACATTTGAAATTTAGTTTGTCTGTAATAATTTTTAGTCCTGGTGGCTCTATTCATGCTAGATCCATTCCATATCATTTGAACGATAATCGTCCTCGTCGTCGTAATATTGATAATATTTAGTACCCTTACCTTGTTGGCCGACATTTGTGCGCGGCAATGTAGCGTACGGATTGATAGCCGGTCTTTGCGGCGGATACGCAACCGGAGACTTCGGGGCAACGGCTGGAGCAGCTCCAAATGGCCTAGCATAGCCCTGATTAACCTATAAAAAAAAAAATAAAATTGAAGTTAGCAATCTTGTGAGAAGTTACCTAAAAGATAAGTCCATGTTTAAATATTTGTTTAAGTATTTGGGCAAATATAGACTGAAATTAACTAATAATAAGATCACTAAAAAGCAACAACGAAACTAGCTCTAAACCAAGCACATAGCAAATGCCTTCAAATGCTCTGAGCACGTGATTAACAAAAATTCTTACCTTATAGTTGATGTTTACACCCTTACCAGGTGGCACAACACTGCGAATTACACTGCCCGTTAAGGTGACATATTCACCAAATGGCTGTTTATTCGACGAAGTGTCCAGTGCCGAAGATGGGTTTGCCAGCATTCCTGAAGAGAAATTTGTACTTTTGCCGTGGATACTTTGAGTCGCACCTTCCAATTGCTCACTTTCTTTATTATTGTTGCTTGAATTAATGTTGTTGGTAGTGTTCAACAGTGTCGAGTTGGCGATTGTTGAACTAATTGCAGTACTTGCTTGAGAGGTGGATAGAGAGTCCGGCGTAACTGGCGGAGGTGGGTCTAAAGTTTCTGCTGGTTTTGCAACCTGCTGACAGGAATTAAATTTCAATTGGTTAGCGAACGTCGGCGATAAAGCAACAACGGCCGAATGTTGTGTGGGTCGTGTTTTTGTTGAATTAATTTTAGTGGAACCACAAGTTTGAAGTGAATGTGTTGCAGCTTGTACTGGTGTCTGTGTCGATTTTTTGCTGGGACTGTGGTATGAATTGATAAGATTGTTTGTGTTATAACTATTGGCATTGTCATTTTCGGTTAGATCATCATTCAATATATTGGTATTCGAGAGAGTGTTGTTGTTGTTCTGTTTGGTTAGGGTAAGCAACTTGTTGGAATACTCTTTCAAAAACTTTTTATAATCTCCACCTGATAACGAATGTTTGCCATCGCCGCTCTGCCCAACTGAGCTGTCATGACTAATACCCCCAAAGCAATCCCTGCCAACTCTGCTGTCAAACTGATTTTGAGAGTTCATGTCATATTCGGTTTGCTGTTGCACTTGACTACATGGAAGAAGCGGTGGAGGAGGTGGTGTTAAGGCTGCTATCAGTGTGACCGCATTATTATTGGTGTTGATGCCACACGTTGAAGAAGGCGATGAGGAAGCTTGATGCGAGCTCAATGGTGAAGTCGAAACGTATCCACTGGACATTTTATCTACAGTTCCTTCCATCATAACCTCAATTTGTGACATATGACCTGGAGTTGAGGCGGACAAACTATTCGACGTAGATGAAAGCGACGAGAGCCTGTTCAGGTCTTGTGTTATTTCAGATCCACTATCCATCCCTAACTGCTGTAATGATGTTGGTGAGGGAGGTGGCGGTAATGGCAAGTCAATATTATTCCTTTGTATACCATCATGTGATGGCGCCGTCTGTGTGGGTTGTTTATTTACCAATAGCGACGTGGAAGCAATGTTAGTTGATTAGTAAGCATACGGCAACCAACAAGATAAAAAATACAAAATGCGTACAAACAAATTAAAACACAAATTCGAATTATTTAATTGTTTTTTTAGGTTATGATACGTGAATTTAATTTATATAGGTTTTCTTTAAATTTATGGAAAAAATGTATATCTTTGAAAGCGATGTTCATTGATGGAACTTTAATATTTATCCTCCATCAAAATTTTGAATTCTAGTTAAGACATTTTCATTCAGCAGAATATTAGTGCGTCAGAAAATCGTATAATTTCAGAAGATATCACATAATCGTTTATCCCTAAATAAATATTGGTGAAAAAAATGATGTTCCAACAATAATTCCCCAGCTAAAAATAGAATATATTTCCTCGTCAATTTAATTCTGCTTATCGAAATTTTAATCAATATAAAATGGGCACTGATCTAAAAGGAGAAAACCGAACATTGTACATATGTAAATTTTTTTCTTCTGAATTTCTATTATATATCTCATACATTGACCGATATTTTCGATCAAAAGTCAACTATAGGTATTGAGGTCCAGCAATCGATACTTAGAGCTTGAAAAGGTTTAGTGGGATTTGAACAATGTTTGGTCATAAAATGCATACTTAAAGGGAATTATTCGTGCAAAGTTTCATGCCGTTATATTAACTGGTACTTTATTTGTATACTGGAATGTAAACGAATTAGTCGAAATTTAAAATTGAGTTATATAGGAAGTAGGCATGGTTGCACTCCGATTTCCGCCATTTCTGAAATGTGATTTAGAAATATTAAAGGAATTTTCGTATCGGATTTAGTTGAAAAGTGGGAGGTAACACACCCATCGTATAATTTTAGCACTTGCTCATATAAAGGGCACCTTTTCCATCCCGATTGTAGAATTTTATCTAAAATTTCAAACCGTAACTTCCTCTTCTTAATGAGATTGGTTGCTTTGTTTACCTTAATTTAGTGCTTAGGTATGGCAATTTACACGTTTTCGATTAATGGCGTTTTGTGAGCGTGGCTGTGGCCCATGCCTTGGAATATGTGTGCCAAGTTTTCAGCATGTACGGTCATATAACCCTATATCCTTCACTATTAGTTTTAGGGGAGGTAGTTCAAAGTCGGACAAGCACTTCATAAGGTATGAAATTTAAACCTAAAAGTAAGCTATTCGACTTTTCTTTTCGAGTCTTTATGCATGTCAACCACTTTTATTGAATTAAGTTTTAACGTTTCGAAAATATTACTCGATATTCAGACGAAATTTAATGCCACAATCAAGTTCGGTTAACATAGATTAATATTTTAAAAGATATGAGCACTTAACTCGCTAAGATACGGGTCCACACGAACTATGCGAGCTACATACATATCGATCACCGTCCCATTAAATTGAAAGACTTCTTTTTAATTTTTGCGATGTAATTAAAAAGATTTCTTGGAGTTTTAAACTAGGTTCAGCCCGTTCAATAATATTGCTGTTAGGAAGTCATGTCGCAGCAGCAAATTTAAATATCGAAAACGATTTCGCCCTTGACATACAGTTCGAGTGTAGTAGCAGACTACTGCATGAGGAAATATCAAATCATCACAAGTCGGTTTACTGAATTTATCATTTTAGTAATTTTTAAACCTAGCTTTATTAAGTTTGTTAACACTGTCAATAAATTCTATCATTCTTTTGGATACATCACAGCTCATTTTTCACATATTACAGTCTTTTCCATGGCAAAGTCACTTAGTGGCATGAAACAGTATTCCAAAAGTTGCGCACAGTACACATCAATTTTGATGACATGATCAATTTTGTTCGTGATAATCGTAGTGTTATGTAATGGATTTCTACAAGACTGAAAATTTATCGACAGTTATTGTCGCTTGAATCATCGCACTTGCCCAAAAATCGTTGATTTACGTTTGAAGAGAATAAGATGATAAATGTCGTTATTTGATGTAATTTTAATCGTTAACGTTTGAAAGAAAAAGTGACTGCGATTATCGATTGTTATTTCGGCAACAGTCCGTTGGAGTGCGAACCACCATTCGGACAAGTTGTATAAAAGCAAACTGAAAGTTCGTCAATACCTACAACCGACAATTCACGATTTAATTGTCAATACTCGTAAGTGCCAACGAAAGCACAAAGTACAAAGGCGGCAGAATGAGAATACTATATGAAGGGCGCAGATACTTACATAAATCTATTGTTGCTTTTCTGACACAAAACTTTTTCACTGACTGTTTGCTCTTTTTAACCAAAAGATTATTTTTAAACAGCAGGATATTGCATGAGGCATCTCTGATTATTATAGTATGCTTACATATTTACATACACGTACACATTCATGGTCAATTAGATCATATGTTTATAATTATATTATGGGATTTGGTTATTTATGCTTCAATCCTGGTCTACCTCAATCACGGCCCAACTATCAGCTCATAAAGTCACTTAAAGATTGGCGAATATATGGAATATTTCATCATAACTGTTATTAAATCAGTTAGAGAACTTTTTCTAAAGTTTTCGCTTATTGAAATTTTTTGGAAGAACTGTAGACAAAAGTTTACAATGACTATC
The DNA here is from genome assembly GCF_001853355.1 of Bactrocera latifrons. NCBI lineage: Eukaryota > Metazoa > Arthropoda > Insecta > Diptera > Tephritidae > Bactrocera > Bactrocera latifrons. The sequence goes on along the minus strand of NW_017535897.1, from coordinate 148,874 downwards.
ATTTTATGTATATTGCATATACTATTATTACCAATTACCATCTGTATAAGTTCTGATTAAAAAAAGTTGGTTTCAAATTGATCTTAGCCCAACTTGAGAATGCTTGCGAACAAATTTCGAATGACTAGTAGACAAGTTTTTTCACTTTAATGTAATAACATTTTAGGAATACCATTTACTATTAATTTATTAAAATCGCAAATATATTTGGAGACGAAAACTAATAAATATCTTTGATGCAACTAGACTCAAAAGCTTTGTTCCAATTAGGTTTACTTAATATGAAGCATTCAAGGGAATTACTTAATGTCTAATCTAAAACACAACGACCAAATTATCTTGAGAATTTACAAGTTATGGGAAACCAATTTCAAAATTATAGGCAGGCAGGTATTATCAGGATATTATAGATTATCCTATTGTTATATTCTAAATTTTTCATATAATTTATGTAGCTCCTTCCTTATATGTTTTAAAAGGCGCCCATGTACATACTCTTAATGAATATGTATGTACTTTTTCACTTGGCTCACTAGATGGTAGACTATTGGGCATTTAGAGTGAAAGAGGGGAATGAGATCGCTGTGTTTTGTGAATTTCTTCGATTTTCGTATTTTTAAAAATAAACTTATTTAAATTTAGCGCTTCAATATAAGCAGGTGCCAATCGAAACGAAGTCAGTGAGCCATTAAAAACTATTTACACTCAATTTAATTAATGGCTTACCACTTTGGCATGAGAGTAAGAACATATATGTATACGTATGTATAAATTATGCAGTTTTTGGGTGTATTTGTTAGCTAATTATGTAATTCAAATCGCACAATACCGCCTCATGTCTCACCATCATTACATTCATGTATAGTTACTACATGTATCTACATATGTAGATATGAACAAAAACATTTAATGAAAACACATATTCCAAAAAAAGTATCATGAATATTATGTATAAAAATCGGAATATGGCCATGCAAAAGTCAAAGCGAAAATAAAAATATAAAGTTACAAACACAACACATACAGAAAATACATACATACTTATGTATGTCCCAAAGTAGGCGCAATGGGCTACACACCAAAACGATAGCATTTAAAGTTCAAGCGGCCATTTTATTTCAGTGCGTTAGTTAAGCTTTTAAACAATTTGCATGAAACTAAGCTAATTTAAAATAAAAACTGGAAAAACATTTTATAGCCAGTATATAAGTTTGTATAAGAAAACGAATCTTAGAAAGGATAAGTCGCTTGTTTCCAACGCGTGTTTTGGTGTGTTTGTATGTACATATGTACTCGTATGTGTTAGCGCCTATAGACAGTCACGACAAAAATGAACAGCCAGAGATAATGTCTATATACTTAGTATATGCTTACCGGAGCTGTAGGCGGAGCAACGCTTCCTCCATTAGCCACGGGGATTTCGCTAAACCCGTGAGCATTTAAAGCTGAGGAGATAGTGTTGGCACTTAACTTTGTGTTTCTGAAAAAGTAGATGATTCAAAAAAATTCGTTCAATTAATTAACCAAAAAAGTAAAGAAATATGTATGTAAATATTAGAAAATGATTCAAAAATATTGCATGGTCATATGTGTTCTGCGACTTTTGTCAAACAAATATGTTTAGCAATAATTATCTTCGAAGAAAACATGACTATTCTCGACGATAAAATTATCGAATGGTTTGTGAACAGAATCAAACAGTATGTATGTAATGTTTGGTGTGGAAGATATACATATGCATTAAGCTTATTAGAAGGCGGGGTCAAGCCATTTTTGTTTTAAATTTTCACACCATAGGTGCCTCTCCTTAATATGATTCGTTGTGCCAAATCGAAGTTCTTTATCTAAATTTAATGCTTAGTTAACGGCACGTTATACGTTTTCGATTAATTTCGATTTGTGGGTGTGGCAATGGTCCGATCACCCTACTTCGCGCGCTTCGCTCAACTTATGCTTAACATAATCGTACTATTCGCAACACCATCACCCATCTTAAGACCCACCATTTATTATTATTGGATAATATTTGACCGAATAGACTAAGTCCAGTAACAGTGTATATTTTCTTCACTGTAAACAACCGTAGCTGAGAGCGTACACGAAGACCGTGGATAGTCGATTCGGCGCCGTTTGTTGCAACTCGGACTGACGTAAGGAACAAATTGGCGCATTTTACCTGAATATCTTAAAAATGTACAAAATGCACTAAAGCCGCTCGACCTTAACAAGCGACATCGCTTCGCGCTTTCAGCGATGAGGCCCAGTTCCTGCTCAATAGTTATGTAAAAGCAAAACAAGCAAAATTACAGCATTTGGGACGAAGAGCAGCCTGAAGAGATTCAAGAGCTGCCGTATTTCTTCCAAAATGATTCCGATAAGAACGTAATCGTCAATGGCGAGCGTTATCGCGCCTACCCCTATTTGATGTCTGAAATTGAAGCTCGTGATCATGACAAGATTTGGTTTTAACAAGACTTCTCAAACATTGTATCAATCAATGTATTTATTGAGAGAACACTTCACTGAGCAGATAATTTCATTTTTTGGGCCAGTCGACCAAGATCGTGTGATATTACCCCGTTAGAATTTTTCCTGTGTGGATATGTGTAGTCGAAAGTCTATGCAGGGAATCTCGAAATCGCATATCTTTTATATACATAATGCCTAATTTATCCCGATTTGTTTTCGGTGCTAGTTGTTTTTACATATACATATGTAACATTTTACACCATTTACATTTACATACTTGGGGGAAGAAATATTTATTAAAAATAATTAATAAATAAAAAAATTTTAGGTGAGATCACTTAATTCTCAGCTATGACCCATATCTTTTTTTGTACATTTGTGTAGAATACCCCATTAAAACAATACAAAAACTTAAAACGGATTTATTTTCAGATGAAGAAAATGCAATTTTTAATTTAAATAAACCCAACTGCAGTATTGCTGAAGTTTGTGAACATTTTCTGAAAATTAGTAAATTCATGAGGATCTTAAAATTAGGGTAGAAATGTGCAATGAGATCAGCACATAGATAGCCAAAAAGTCATTGAGTATATTGAGTATTGGGAATAAACATAAGTTGAGCTAGTTCATAAATAAATATTTTACTTTTTCATACCGATTCTTTCGCTAAGTAACCCTATTTTTCGTAAGTATTTTAGTTTTCGATGTATGTACATAACTTTCAACGAAAAAATAAAAAATGTATGTACGCACATATGTATTCCAGAAAATGCTCAAGCAAATGTAATTAAATATAATTCATATTCCAGTATACGGTGACTTTAGACCTAGTATATTTATATTAGATAATTTTGTTTTCTACTTTGTCTTTGTCTATAAAAATCATTGTGTGGCTTCATCGATATATACTTTAATAACGACGACATCTCAGCATCTAAAAATTATGAATTATTAGCAGCCTATGACCGTAAAGGAAACAAGTAAGGAAGGGCTAAGTTCGGGTGTCACCGAACATTTTATACTCTCGCATGATAAAGTGATAATCGAGATTTCAGGCGTGGTTGTGTAACGATTTCACCCATATTTGGTACATGTTATCACGGTGTTAAGAGAATATTATATACCGAATTTCATTGAAATCGGTTGAGTACTTCCTGAGATATGGTTTTTGGTCCATAAGTGGGCGACGCCACACCCACTTTCAATTTAAAAAAAAARCCTGGRTGCAGCTTCCTTCTGACATTTCTTCCRTAAAATTTAGTGTTTCTGACGTTTTATGTTAGTCGGTTAACGCACTAGTGATTTTCAACATAACCTTTGTATGGGAGGTGGGCGTGGTTATTATCCGATTTCTTCCATTTTTGAACTGTATAAGGAAATGCCTAAAAGAAACGACTCTATACAGTTTGGTTGACATAGCTATAGTAGTTTTCGAGATATGTACAAAAAAGTTAGTAGGGACCGGGGCCACGCCCACTTTTCCAAAAAAATTACGTCCAAATATGCCCCTCCCTAGTGCGATCCTTTGTTTTTATTTTAATATCTTTATTTACGGTTTAGTTATGACATTTTATAGGTTTTCGGTTTCCGCCATTTTGTGGCTTCTTCGGCATCTTCGAACTTAACCTTCTTATGGAGCCAAGAAATACGTGTACCAAGTTTCATCAGCATCTCTCAATTTTTACTCAAGTTACAGCTTGCACGGACAGACGGACAGACGGACGGACGGACGGACAGACATCCGGATTTCAACTCTACTCGTCACCCTGATCACTTTGGTATATATAACCAAGGACTTACAAACAACCGTTATGTGAACAAAACTATAATACTCTCTTTAGCAACTTTGTTGCGAGAGTATAAAAATGCCAATTTATATTACATACGAATGTATGTACATATATATGAATATTCCAATCGAAAGTGAACCGCAAATATTAGGTTTACAAATGAATTTTAAATACTTACGGCTTTATTGGTACAGGAACGTAACCATCGGTGCCAGGTGGTGGGTTTTGAAGCGCTGCGAGCTTTGCATGGATATCACAATAGAGTTTGTTATTGTAGTTGTAATACCCCTGATTCTTTAAGGAAGTTCCACAGGTAGCACACTTAAAGCACTCAACGTGCAAATTCTTATCCTTGATGCGCACAAACACTCCCCTTCGTAAAAAGAACAAAAATCACATATGTCATTAGTTGAATTAGTTATTTGTCATTATTTAAAGTTACATGTAATTTTTCGTAAGAAAATAAAAAAATAATTGGAATTTAAAAAATGTTACGACATAAATTTACTTAAGTTGAATAATTACAAACTTCTGTAGATTTCGGCATAAATACATTTCATGATTGAATAATAACTAGAATACGTAGATCACAAATGGTATGGTTGGCTTCTGTGGCAACAACAGCTTGCAACTTTCTAAATATATGTAGTACTCGTAGTAGCCAAAGTTTAAGCAGAACATGCATAAATAAATGATTTTGAGCAAAGCTTGTCCCGATGTTTGTAACACCCGGAACGAAACGTCGGAAACCCTTTATAGTATGTTTATAAATGATTAGCATGATCAGCTATGTTGATTTCGCTACGTCGATCTCCGTGTATGTACGTCTGTCCCAAAGTCTTTTTCTCACCAAGGGCCTGCTTATTTGACATAACGGCCGATACCGAACCCAGCATATAGCTGCTATACAAACTGCACGATCGGAATTATGGTGGTTATATTGAATGCTTCTTCATTTAACGAAATATCTTCATCAAATTTGGCATGGGTTATTGACCAAAACAACGATGCAATCTCCGAATATATTATTCAGATCAAGTCACTATGGCAAATATCTGTCATACGAACTGCCCGATCAAAGGTCAGCAATATTTTGTATTTCTAATGAGTATTTTTAATTTTGACCCTAAAATATCAGATAACTTCAATTTGAAATATTAAGTTAAGTTACTAATGATATAAACCTTACCCGGCAAATCAATTATCAAAATGTATCTAAAATTTGTTTAAAGAATGAAATACTATCGGATTTGATAAATTGACTGCCTTCAAAACCCACAGCTTTTTTGACGAAACCTTTTGAAAATTACATCCACTCGACTATTGTGTAAAATATGATGGTATACCAAAATGGAATGTTATGTTATTAAGAATTGCACGAACTTTTGGCACGATTTTTGAATATGTGAGACGGGTTTGACTGTAGTTACTTAAATCTATGGACCATAAATAAATATTTACAATATAGCTGAAACATTAAACTTTCATGGCTTGTATTAATTATTCATCTCCATCTGCGTCGATGCAGCGCTGCCAGCATGATTTCCAAGAAACAAAAAAGTCCGGAGCCACACTGGGTTATAGGACGGCTGAGGAAGGTTAGGTAGTAGTTCACAAGAAAGGCCGGCGTGAGCCGGGACGTGCAACTTCCAATTTCGATGTCTTGTCAGACCTGATTGACCCTTCGTTTGAGTCTCTTGAGGACTTCCAAATAAACCTTGTCATTAAAGGTTTTTCCAGAAGGAAGAAATTCATGCTGAATGATGCTTTTGATGTCAAAAAAGAGTATCGGCACGTTTCCATTTTGGATTTGCTCATTCTTCCGGTCTTCATCAGCGATCTCTTCCATACATCTGGGTAAGCCTGCTTGATCATATTAGTTGTCTCTGTCGCAGATGTACCGTGATTCACACAGAATCTGCTCTAACGGACGCTGCATTTTCAGTTTGCATCACTTACGGAAACACGTCGAACGAAACTGTTTATCCTGACTCTTCCGGTGCTCGGAGACAACTGACCAAGCGCTCGTTCGTTAGCCAGGAACGTCCTCTACCGAATCCAGTCGGTGCGAGCATTCTCCGAAGTACAATCGCGGCGGAAGGAAATCAGTCCTATTACTCTCCATACCAACCCTACATATACATTGTATAATGTACATAGTTGTGTAAGCTTGAACAAATGGAGATGTATGTATAGTATGAATGAATTACACATAAAAATTATGGCCATATCTAGTAATCTAAATGTTAATGTTGCTGATCTATAAAACACAAAAACATATTTGCAGCCCATAATGACAACGCATTCTCAATTTTGCGAGCTACAAGTACAGTTTACACGATTATATACTCGAAGTACATCAAAGCGCTTACACAATGCCAACACCACATAATGCACATGCCGGATGACCACTGGCCGAAAATGGACGCGGACCATCGTCGTGCTGCAAGGCAGCGGCGGCCGCTTCCATTTCCGCTTTATATTCCGGTCCTTGCAATGCCGGGCACACTGGCATAATGATGACGCGCGGATCGGCGGGTTCAGAAGATGAAGGCTTTGCTGACTGTGCGAAGCTGGGCCGCTGTGCCGAGCTCGGGGCTATTTTATTTTCTTGCAAATTTGTACCAATGGACTCATCCTGTGGTTGCTCCTCTTGTAAAAGGTGTTGATGTTTGTGAGATAATGGTGTACGACGCTCATTGCCTCCGATGGCGTGGCTTTGAGTCCAATAGAAATTTGCCGGAACCGGTGGTTCTGTTTGAATTCATTCAAATATTGTTTATTAAAACGCAACTTTTTATATGATATGAGGTGCAGTAAGTTTATGTGTAGTCGTGAGGGTGACTTTTCTATGAAATCCACTATGCTATTTCTTTCTTCCAGATTTTTATTCTTCTCTATCCATCTGTATCCTATTGAATAGATGTAACTCATAAGCTATCCTGATAAACACCTCAGTTATATAAAGAAAGACACTCCTAAGCTAAATTAGAACAGGAATTGGTCATGAGTAAATGAATTTAAGTATATATATATATGGTTTCATGCATATTATAATATAAAACTTATTGTTAAATAGAGTATACACAGAGTTGATGCAAAGTGGTAGTTTATGTAGATACATTCCTATTTTATACATATATTCTTATATACCATAATCGCAAACAAGGTTCGAAAGTGTTTACCAAGGCACAACTTAATAGATGCAGATATTACATATGTATGTATGTATATATCTTTAATTATATTAGTTGCGCGTATAAAACCATTCGTTTTTAGTTTTGTGTTTGCTGTCAATTTAGCTGTTACATATGTATATACATATGTGGGTGTATGTCACACATCAATCATACTTGTAATTATAATTTAAATTTATTTCAATCAAACCTTGGAGCCAGTTATAAAAATATTTAAAACTTTTTATTGTATTTCTTTTTTAACCCGTTTTTGCACAAACTAAATTTTTTCGATGTTAATAACTTGTACCGTTATTTATTGCTTCAAGCGCTTTTATATAATATTAATATATACATATGAATGTATGTATGTATATCCTTTTTATATAAAAGAGTACAAATTTACATTCTGAATTAAATATTATATGAATGAACTATAACTTACGTTATGAGGCGTTCACATTCGTGACAAATATTCTGGCCTGTGGGTAAACCACCAGTGCTTGGAGGTTTCGGCGAGTTTACCGGTGCGCTTACGTGCCTGGTGGCAGATGGTTGCTGATAGTGTTGTTGTTGTGGTGGCTGATAATGTTGATGAGGCTGTAGCTGTGGTTGGTATTGTTGTTGGTGTTGGTGTTGCTGTTGGTTGTCTTGGTGAAACACTTTGTGTTTTGTTTATTTACGATATAAAACATAGATTGATGATGAGGCGTTGGTTTGGTAGTTTGAAATCAGGCAAGTTTAAGTAAAAACATGAAAGGAAGAACATAAAATATAGCACAAATAATACAGATGCGAGAAATGACAAAAGTTCTAGTTCTGCTCTCTAAGAAAATGAGATATACTACTGTGATCAATTTGAAAGGTGAATTTTAATTTATATTATACTTCGCATGTTTTTCGTAGCGGTAAATATTTTTTTCTGTAAGTTGGTATACGGTTAGTGATATTTATGCTAAATTTCGCCTCAAAATATTCATTAATATTTGAAATACGTGTCGTTTTGATTTTTTCGATTTTTACTATGTCTGAATTTATTGAACCGCAACCACCGCATTCGCCTGATTTACCTTCAGGTATCTTCTGGCTATTTAGCAAATTCACCCTTTGACTCAATTGAGGATATACAAGCTGAATCGACGGAGGATGCTATGACGACTGGAAAATCGTTGGCATAAGTGTATTGCTTTTTCTTTGCAGGAGATGAAATGGACAAAATTCACCTTTCAATTTGATCACAGTAGTTTTTATATTCCAAATGCCCATTTTTAATATGTTCGTACCTCTTTAAGCTAATCTTCATGGTGCAGTAGGGTTTCAAGGTCGAACGAATGAGTTTTTAAAAATGCAAATGTTTCTGATTCTGCTAAACAGTTTAGTTACGGTACTAGCCTTTCAATTATGAAATTTGTTTCAAGTAACTCCTATTCACAACAAAATTAATCCTCTACATATTACTTTTATATTTGTATTTAATCCTGTAAGCTATCAGCTAAAAATATATTTTCACCGTTGTTCAAAATGTGTAGAATGTGAGCTAAAGCTATATAATGAGCGAGCGAGTGGTTACCTGGAGTCGAAGCGTCAGTTTCTTCTTCGCGCAAGAACTTCAGAACTTCCGACTTGTCTGGTTGGTACTCTTTTTCATTTTTTTTAAAGTTGACACTGAAAAATTTAGCAGAATACAATATTAATATTAACTCAAGACCTTATATGGAACTTTTTTATTTGGCTATGTATATTCACGAAATTTGTCGTGGAGTATTATTCAAAGCATCGCTACAAGCTTCAAAGAAACTATTCAGACCAGTCTACTATAGCTTATAGCTACAAAATTTGATTTGCTGATTATAAAAAGTTATCATTGTTTGGTGGGTTCACTAATCGAATTCTTACTGCTTTTAATTTAGTTACATTTTCGATGCACAACTGCTTTCACAAGAGATTCTTGCAAACACCATGAAAACAAACGAGCTTAAATGTGCAATTTTCAGAAAATACTCGAATATACTTACCCAAGAACACCGCCTGCCAGGACCTCAGCTTGAGCTGAAAGAGTTTCGGCAATAGATTCATCGCTGTAAATGCCAACTGGCGTGTTGTATTGTTTATTGACGATACTCTTGACATTACCATCTCCGCCATTGGCCTGAATGTGAATTAAAGAAGAAATGTAGTTCAACTCCACAGCGATTTTCGTTGTGAAAGTGATAATGAAACACGATATGATAATTGCGGAACGGTAATAAAAAAACTAAAAAAACAGAGACGAGCACGGTGCTTAGGTGTACAAGTGAGAAAAAGTTTTACTTAGTTTGCGAAGAATTGAATTTTCGTGAAAGAATTCTCCAGAGGTCATAGGAACATACTGAAATTTAATTTAGTCTAGGAACTCACGCATCCCCGCAGGGATTCCAGAACATAATAAAGATGCTTTTTCGAGCATCTTTATTTTTGTATATGTTTCTCTTCTAATAACCTGTTAGGACTGCTCTGCGATGAGAAACTAGCGAGTTCACCCGCTACTGATACCTTTACTTTTTTTATGTGTGTGTATACGTTTATATATTTGTATGGTGTTTGTTAGTATGTATTTCTATTCCTTCTGTGCCAATTTGTCCTACATCCATTCATATGAATGAATGTACAAATATGTTTCGAAATTAGCTAGGGGTAGTTAATGATGTGAAGAGATAATTTTGAGTTAATAGCTAATTTAATATATTAATGAAATCGGAAGCTACTACATACACACATATCGTTGTGTTTATTTTTATACATTTTTGAAATTTTAAATACTATGAAAAATATTTAAGAAATTTCACTTGAATATATTTATTTCGTGGAACACATTAATTCGGAGGTCAAATGCACATTTCACTATTCTAAATGTAGATATGTATATTATTCACATAAGATATACTTATATATACGAAAACCTTCACGTGAGCATTCATTTAGCATTATCTGAAATGAAAACGCATCACACAAATCCCATATTAGTAGAAATGTTGATTATACACGCGATTAATACTTAAGAGGGCAAACATTGAACGAAATATTACTTTGTCAGATATGCCAGAGGTAAAGACCATATTAGAGATGACAAGTAAATTATGATTTACGGCATATTTATGTACATAGATATGTATGTATAGGCACCGAATTACTTACAAATGGTCGAGCAGCGTTGTTATAACCACAGCCAATGTGTTGTGATTCCTGCTGTTTGTGAGCTAGAGAAGTTTTCGTCACTGTTTGCAAATACGGAGAATTCTGCTGGGGCTGTGGGATATTGCCGGTGGGGGTTACATGTGGGCGCCAAGTAGAGCCTCCTCTGGTGAGAAAAATTAAAATTTAATATTAAGTTTACATTATGAATACCTTTGTTCAATTTGTTCGCACCTTTGCACGGTCAAAACAAAATTGTTTCCAGAACGTACAACTACGTCCTGTGCATCTTTATGCCGCAAATTGAAAACATCAACATCGTTAATCCTTAGAACAGCGTCTCCTGGGATGAGCCCAGCCTTTTCCGCTAAACTGCCGCCATTTACCTAAAAACCATTTTTACATTAGTGTACAAGAACTGAACGGATAATCAAATATTAAATAAAGGAATTAAAACTTTTATGTATACATGTACATATATCCTATTGATAGCCTAAGTTTACTCTTTTTGTGTACATATGTATAAGTATTAATATATGTAATATGTACATATTTTTCTACGAGTTGAATGGCGAAATTTTGTTAAAAACAAGTAAGGAAGGGCTAAGTTCGGGTGTCACCGAACATTTTATCCTCTCGCATGATAAAGTGATAATCGAGATTTCAGGAGTGGTTGTGAACCGATTTCACCCATATTTCGTACATGTCATCAGGGTGTAAAGAAAATATTTTATACTGAATTTTATTGAAATCGGTTGAGTACTTCCTGAGATATGGTTTTTGGTCCATAAGTGGGCGACGCCACGCCCATTTTAAATTAAAAAAAAAAGCCTGGTTGCAGCTTCCTTCTGACATTTCTTCCGTAAAATTTAGTGTTTCTGACGTCTTTTGTTACTCGGTTAGCGCACTTTTAGTGATTTTCAACATRACCTTTGTATGGGAGGTGGGCGTGGTTATTATCCGATTTCTCCCATTTTTGAACTGTATATGAAAATGCCTGAAGGAAATGGCTCTATAGAGTTTGGTTAGCATAGCTATAGTAGTTTTCGAGATATGTACAAAAAACTTAGTAGTTTCCAAAAAAATTACGTCCAAATATGCCCCTCCCTAGTGCGATCCTTTGTGCCAAATTTCACTTTAATATCTTTATTTATGGCTTAGTTATGACACT
>NW_017535897.1:118350-136592 GCF_001853355.1 Bactrocera latifrons | reverse complement strand
ACGGACAGTGGCATTCTTCAGCATCTCGAGACTGGTGTATTTTGTACTTCGGACCCAGCTCTCTAAAATGGCCTAGAGAGAATAATCCATTGGATTCGCATCTGGTGAATTTGAGAGCCATTGTGTCGTCGTAATGAAGTTCGGAACGTTGTTTTTCAGCCATTCTTGGTTCACTCGCAGTTTGTGAGACGGTGCTGAGTCTTGTTGAAACGTCTACGGTTTGCGACCGAAATGTTTGTTTGCCCACGGCTTCAAAGCAGCCTCCTTTCCAGTTAATATGTCGCTTTTACTTTGAAGCCATGGGGTGACAGCGGCCCAAACCATTATTTGTGGCGGGTGCTGCCTCCTGGTGGCCAACCGATTACTTAGATTTTCATATGAACGGTCGGTCAAGTAAACCCTATCGTTTTGAGAGTTTACGAATTGCTTAATTGGAAACATTTTTTTGTCAGGAAACCAATGTTCGGAATTTGACCGCTTTCGGCCAAGCGAAGGAACTGCTTCGCTCACTTAAGTCTTACTTGTTCCTGCTTCGGTGTGAGATCAAGGGCCTTTTGGAACTTGTCAAGTCTTGAGCTAATTTTTCAATATGCGTCGGATGCTGCGATCAGAACTTTTCAGTTCATTAGCCATTTGATTGGCACTTCGTCGTGGATTTCGCTCAAGTCGCTTCTTTACTTTCCGAACTATTTCACGTGACGTTGCAGTCTTTTGATGACCACCTCCATGGCGTTTTGTTATGCTATCAGTATCATTGTAACGAGTTATGGTGCGATAAACAAAAACTTTATTCACATTAAGGTGTTTGAGCTCACGAACAGTTGCTAATTGATTTTCCAGCTAAACTTAAAGCAATCACACCTCCATCGCTGAATTCCATCGCTCCAAAACGCTTTTGTACACTTGTGAACAATACTCCAAACTGTCATTCAGCAACTTTATAAACAGCTGATTCCAGTGCGATAGCGGCGCGAATGGTCTGAAGTTGGTTACACTTCGAGTGCCTTGTATGAACAAAGAAGCTTTTTCCTAAGATTTTACGAACCTCAAAAAGTGGCAAAATGTGCAATAATCAGACGAAGAGAAAATAAATTTTGTTGAAAAGATTGCCAGATATTCAAAAATTGTTTAATATTAAGGAAAATAAAGACTTTAAGGTGCAAATGCTTGAAGATATTATGCCATTTTTTCGGAGTAGGAAATGTTTTCAAAATTAGTATAGAAGCAAGGTAATCTCCCCAAATACACCTGCCTTTTGGCTAAAAAATGTGTTTCGGTCACTGTAGTTCATGCGTACTCTCCAGGCCACGGAAAATTTGTGAAAAGTAGTCAAGGAATACAAAAACCTAATGAAAAATAAAAACAAAAGAAAATCAGAAATAGTAGTAAATAGTACATTATACTCGATTCCGCAAAAGAGAGGCCAAACGCTGCATCGAAACCTAAATGACTGTGTGTCTCTTTTGTGAGGCTGTTTTGACAATAAGTCTTCCTACATATAGAATTTCCAAAAAGTGTTGTTTCTTGAAATTTTTTAATCACTTGGACCAAAAATCATATCTCAGGAACTACTCGACCAATTTCAATGAAATTCGATATACAATATTTTCTTAACACCCTGATGATATGTACGAAATATGTGTGAAATCGGTTCACAACCACGCCTTCTTCCGATATAACGCTATTTTGAATTCCATCTTATGCCTTCTCTATATAATATATACATTAGGAACCAATGATGATAGCGGAATAAAACTTTACACAAATACGGTATTTGAGCTGAGGTATACCTTGGGGAAAAATTGTCGTGATCGGACTATAACTTTTCAATACAATTAAAATAAATGAAAATACAATTCAATACTCAAAGTACACAAATTAATCTAATCTAATTAATTTTACAGCAAAATTAAAAAAATATGTAAATGACGGATAATGAAATATCGATTATCACTTTATCATGCGAGAGTATAAAATGTTCGGTGATACCCGAACTTATCCCTTCCTTACTTGTTTTTTTTTTTAACTTTTAAGTGGTAAAATAAAATTGGTTTTTGGCAATGCAACTCCATCATGGGCCAATATTTGATGCCATGGTGAATTCAGACCAAGTCGTAGATCACTGCAAGACGATTTCGTGAAGTTGTCCAAAATCAGTTGTTTTCAGGAAACTATTTATCATGTGCACAAACTAATACTGTAATATCGTCATGAGACATATCCTGAGATAGAGGCAACTGTAGGCATTACTGGGACCAGCATACATTCAATATTGCACGGTCATTTGACCGTCTGTTATCCAGTTGTGTTTCAAGAAGGCACGAAAACCAACCGGCGAAAACGGATCACTCTTTACAACGACAAACTTTCACACATCGACTGAAACAACTCAAAACATCAATTTCATGAGCCATTCAAAGCATAATCCTTACTTGGGATCGAATGATTTCTTTTTATTCCCGTACGTAAAAGAAAAACCAATAGGTCAACGTTTTCCGACACTAGAAGAGGCTGTTGATGCGTTCAGAACCCATGTTTGGGAGACACCACATCCAGAGTAGCAAAAGTGCTTCTAAAATTGGTATAAACGCATGCGATAATATAATGGAGATTTTTTTGAAAAACAATAAAGCGATTTGCGATAATTAAAACTTTTTTGTTCTACAACCCCGAAATATAAAAGATAATATACGTAAGTGTCACCTAACGCGAATCGTGTTAAATACAGTATAAATTTACCAACCCATATATAGAAGATACTTTCCAAAGTAACCAGGACTTTTTGAATCTAGCCATCTATATTTCCAGGCCAGTGGGAATTTCATGACATTTCATTGATTGAAAGTGAAGTTATTGCGTTTTAAGGGTTAGTATGTTTGTGTTATTGGTGCGAAATGAGCTTTGAACAAATAGTCAACATTAAATTTTGTTTTAAAATTGGTAAAATGTTTACCGAAACGTCTCAAATGATGAAACAAGTTTATGGCGATGATTGCCTATTCCGTAGCAAAGTGCACGAGTGGTTTCAACGTTTCCAAAGTGGTCGTGAGGACATAAATGACGATCAACATGTGGACCAATCAAAATCCTTGATCACCGGAAATCGAAATTGTGCGTGAATTCATCAAAAATCAGCCGAAATCATCATTAAAATTCATGGAAATGGAATTGAACACCTCCAAAGCATTAATGTATCGCATTTTGACCGAGCATTTGGGCTTAAGAGAGGTGTGTGCCGGTTTGATCCGCACAAATTCACTGACGATCATAAATTGTTCTCATCAACCGACGCTTGTGACCGATTATTTGACCAAAAATTACATTTTAACCATTAACTACTCCCCGTATTCACCTGATATGGCATCATGCGACTTCTTTTTTTTCGGAAAAATGCATTTTCCCATGAAAGGAAAGCGTTATGCAGACGTAGAGGCCATTCAAAGGGCTTGCGTCGGCAACGAGCTAAAACACTCGTTCCATATGCTTTTGGACCGTTCAAAAAAGCTGTATTGAAGCAGAAGGAGACTATTTTGGATAAAATAAATCGATTTTGCCGAAAAGATCATTTTTTCTGTTTTTTAAAGTCCTGTTTACTTAGAACACACCTTTTAAGTGAATGACTGTCTGTCTGGACAACCGATAACTTGAGTAAATTTAGAGGTATTCAATTTTACATTCAGGACGGCAAAAGAGGGTTTTATAAGATCCGGTACTGAAATTGAGCGATGGGCGCGGCATCGCCCATATTTAGGTGAAATGTCCGACACACTCGACCGATTTTAAAGAAATTTGGTGCATAGTATTCTTTTCACATTTCCACATTAAACTGCGAAAATGAGAAATCGGACTGCAACCACGGCCACTTCCCATATAACACAACCTTAAATTCCATCTGATTTTTCACTTTCCATTATGAAATCAAGCAGAATTCATACACCACTAGGCACAATTACTACCTTTAAGGTGTTCCACCTTCTGGACAAAAGTTTTCCTAATGGTCCAGATACCGAATATACATATATTACATACATACATATACACATGCCTGTATCAGGCATGTGCTACAAATCGTTTTCGCATGAAAGTGTCACACAAACACGTATTTGCCGTATTGTTTCGGTGGCAGTTTCATGCGAAAACGATTTGCAGCACATGTCCGATATATCAACCCGTCAGATATAGATTTGATCGTTGGAAGTAGCGAGAGTATGAAATGTTCGGTTACAGCCGAGCTTAGCCCTTAATCCATTCTTGCTACACTAATTTTTATCACTGTTATGTTATGTTTTTGAAATTTCTATACTAATTTAATAAAAAAGTATCTTATAACACGTAAGGAAGAGATAAGTTCAAGTATAACCGAATATATTTTTATTAGGGAAATATTGAAAAGATTAAATCCATTTTTGACACACACTGATACGAAAATAATTCTCCCTAAATTTTAATTATGTATATAGTATTTCACAAGTACATATTCGGTACTTAGGGGCTTGAACAGATTTAATTGCATTTCGACAATATTTGGTCATTAGGAGGCATACTTCAAGGCAATATTCGTTAAAAGCTTTATCTTGTTAATTAATCTTTTTAATTTGTATCATGGAAAAGAAAGAATCAAATGGAATTTAAAATTGTTTTGTACAGGAAATAAGAGTGGTCCGATTTCGCTCATTTTCGCACTGTAATATTGGAATGTCAGAAGAACGTTATGTACCAAATTTGGCTTCAGTCAGTCAAGGAAGTTCCGTGATATGTGATTTCAACTAAAGGAGTTTGATATCCCGCCCATCGTCTAATTTTGACCCCGGGCCCCTTTTAAGCCCTTTCATACCATCTGTGGAGTATTAAAGTTTAGTATTAAGTTATTATTTTGTCAAGTTTTTAATAATATTTAACTTTACCATTATATGGTTACATGTGAAATACGGATTTTATCGATTTTCACTCTGTCGACAGGAATTCTTATAATATTTTCTCTAGACTAATTTGGTTGTGGGAGCTTTAATGCCAAATAACAGTTCTACATATACATACTTAACTTAATTTAGTACTTAGTTAGGACACTTTATAAATTTTTTTCACAGATGATTGTCTTAACACCCTGACCTATTATTCTCTGTAGCTACATGTTGCAAGAAAATAAAAACAAATAGGGCAGTTTCATTCAATTTCACAGCTAGGCGTTCCTAATTTTTAAGATAACTTGAACGCTTAATTTCATTGAACTATAACATATTTTGGAAATAGCTATATTGGGTATATTGGGGTTGAAGGCTGACTGATTGCATTAAAGTTTGAAATTATTCAATTATACTCAAGAACATATTTCCATGAAATATTAGCCTACATTTTGGGTACTTTATACAGTTATTAGAAAGACACGTCCTTTCAATTTCATTTTGATAAATTATATATTTTTACTCATATATGTACCTTTGTATGCCGTACAAAATCAATTGGAGGGTCAAAAGTCTTTACTTGAGTTATAAGGAGCAAGGAGGAGTTTTGAAATGATTTTACCGCTTTTTGGCACACGGGCATTTCATAATCAAGAAAATAATATGAATAATATTTTAAACAATCACCAATGAAAAGTATCTACTCATACTTCGTTTTACACGTACAGCTGGATCATGGATTTAGAACACTTCACAGTTCAGTTTCATTTATTTTGCAACTTCGCTTTCAGTCAATAACAAGTAAGGAAGAGCTAAGTTCGGGTGTCACCGAACATTTTATACTCTCGCATCAAATACCGTATTTGTGTAAAGTTTTCTTCCGCTATCATCATTGGTTCCTAATGAATATATTATACACAGAAGGCATAAGATGGAAGTTAAAAATAGCGTTATATTGGAAGAAGGCGTGGTTGTGAACCGATTTCACCTATATTTCGTGCATGTCATCAGGGTGGTAAGAAACTATTATGCACCGAATTTCATTGAAATCGGTCGAGTAGTTCCTGAGATATGGTTTTTGGTCCATAAGTGGGCGACGCCACGCCCATTTTCAATTAAAAAAAAGCCTGCGTGCAACTTGCTTCTGCCATTTCTTCCGCAAAATTTAGTGTTTCTGACGTTTTTTTGTATGGGAGGTGGGCGTGGTTATTATCCGATTTCAAAAAACTTGGTAGAGGGCGGGGCCACGCCCACTTTTCCGAAAAAATTACGTCCAAAAATGCCCCTCCCTAATGCGATCCTTCCAAATTTCACTTTAATATCTTTATTTATTTTATATATTTCGCAATTTTTTGGGCGTGGCAGTGGGCCGATTTTGCCCATCTTCGAACTTAACCTTCTTATGAAGCCAAGAAATACGTGTATCAAGTTTCATCATGATATCTCAATTTTTACTCCAGTTACAGATTGCACGGATGGACGGTACCTGATCACTTTGGTATGTATAAACCTATATCTGACTCTTTTAGTTTTAGGACTTACAAACAACCGTTATGTGAACAAAACTATAATACTCTCTTTAGCAACTTTGCTGCGAGAGTATAAAAATGCAACTTGTAATATGTAACTGTAAATTTTTTAACTTATTATTAATTTTACTAGGTCTAGTATGCACAGCGAAATTAAATATTTTTTTATTAAATTGGGTTGAATACTGTTCAGTTGTTGTAATTGGTTGTGTATTTGAACAGTTTTCCGAAATGCTAAATAAACAAAAGTAATAAAATAATGACCAAAAAATTCGCAAATAGGCTTAAGATGAAAGTAGAATTGGTCGTACCCATTCAACTACTGTTCGTTCTTCTTATACAAAAAAGGAGAGTATAAATGAAAATGAGAAGCTTTTCGTTATTTTAAAAGTTTATTGTATTGTATGTACCAGTTATGAACGAAAACAATGACAGCTGATTTATATATAATTTTTTTTTTTTTCAAATTGCGTTGGCTGAACGCAGACTTTATAAACTATATGTATATATCAATATCATTTTGATAATTAAAAAGCCAACATAATGTTGAATCGGTAAACTTATTGTAGAATTGAAGAGAAAAGATAATGGAAAATCACACAACCAGCAGGAAAGATGATACAATGTAGAGAAGTGGTTTTCTCCTTTTCCGAGTAGCATAAAAATTCGCTAAATTGTTGGATTATTATGAGTATTTAATTTAACAGCACAATGTTGCAGATTCTTGTAAAACTTAAAACATACATCATTGCAACTGTAGATGTTAATGTTGGAATATGGATACAACATAGTATAAACAATATAAGATAAGTGGACAATTCTTAATATCGTCACTAAGCAATCGAACTCCCTGCATGTTCGTTTCCAACTAACCAGTAATTTCTTCAAGTATTATATTTGGTATTATGTACGCCATGAAAACTAAAATTAAATTTTAATAATTGCTACGAGCAAATATTTATGCTGACGATTAATAAAACTGTGAAGACTGGTGTAATAGAGGTGCACTACCAACGAAATGTTGTCGTCGACATTAGAGCTATCACGTAAACTTGAAAATATGGTACTCTTTATCAGCAACTAAGTCAATATATAACATACAGTATGTGTAATACACATAATAGCTACGTTTTAACGTGAAATACGTAATTATATAGAGTTTTTCGTAAAGTTATTAATTATCATTAATGATGATTTAATGGTTCAATGCTCAAAATTCTGCTTAAAGAAACTGTTTGTATAGTACTTTGGTATATTTTACAAATGAAGTCGGCGTTGTTCTTTCCTTAAAAAAGATCCTGACAGTAAAAAACATAAAAGTTAGATCATGAATTCTGTCAAAAAAACAAATTTGTTTAAGTGTATAGACGGATATATCTGTCTTAAAATATATATACACGCGATATTTTTGGTTTGCGAATACTGAAATCGAAATATCTCGCTAAAATGAAACATATTTCTGAAAAACTTGAAGCAGCCGCATGATTTATAAATGTAGATGTATATACATGTACATATGTATATACGGCAGGTCCAGCGAATCGGCGGTCAAGACTATTAATAAGAGCCATAAGCGGGACGTGCGCAAAATTACTCTATTACGTCTTCGCTGCGACCTCCATCTCGACGGCAAAAAAAAAAAATTATTTAAATATACATACGCCAAAATGTTCAAAAAAATAAATATAGAAATAAACATACTAATACATCTACATTAATATTATATTTGTACATAAGTGTACAAATCGTGGAGATATTATATGTAATTACATAACCAAACGTTTTTTGTACGAACCTTCTGCACGACCAGTGGTGTGGCAAAATCAACGCCACCTTGTAATCGAAAGCCCCAGGGTTGGGCGTCGAAACGGGACAATTTGATTTGAAGTAACTGGGGTTGAGCCATTTTCCTTCCTCTTTCCTTGTAGTTTTGTCTATAATGACAAAAAAAAAGAAATTTTGTTTGTGAACTTAAAAATAATGGAGATGGAGAAATAAATACTAAAACAAACCAAAAATATTCACCGACAAATTTTTCGAAAATAAAATATTGAAATTAGCCAAGGTGAAATGAAAGAATCTTGAAATCCTTGAGAAATATTAAAAAATAATAGTAATAAAAAATTCTGTTCACCCAAGCCCTTGAGTCTTGAGCCTTCAAAGTTTATTCACCCCATACGAAATTTAATGTTCCATTAGAAGTATTCTCCAATCACTCTGGGGAGCAAGAAGCAGCATGGCATGCAAGTCATTTTAGTTTTTTATGCCCACTGAGTAATTTTAGTTGGTAGCCAAAACGTAGCAAATTTAATTATACATTTCTGAACACTCATATGTTCTCACTTTGTTGTCAATTTTACATATATCAGATTCAATCAAATTTATTGTAGTCAATGTCGTTTAAAATCAAAATACAAAAATGCTTAACATTGGGCCAACTGATTTCTTTCAGATATAAAGTATTAAGCTAACTGTTTGTAAACGCATAAAAAATAATAAAATTATTATAGTTAAATATTTTTAAAAAATACAAATGCAAACGCATGGCATTTTGTGCCATACACCTTTAATTATCCAAAACCATTTAGTTTCTAAAATTGATAACATTTTTCAGTAAGTAATAACGAAAGAAATTAAGTACATATGTATATATAGTATGTACGTGTGTATGTAATGTTCTCATACTTTTGGACAGATTGCCACATATTTAAAGTAATTTTGTTATATCAGGAAGTTCTAGCCCGTTCACATAAGCTCGTTTATTTATTTTTCTCCCTGAACGGGGTATGTTAAGTTTCCCACGAAATTAACGTCGGAGACCCTATAAACTGTATGCACACATACATAAATGTTTAGCATGACGTGCTGAGTTGAACTGTTGATATTGGACCCCTTATGAACTGAACGATCGGAATGGTCTTTTGACGATATATTTTCACGAACTTTGTCAAGTTATCGTAAATAACCATTTTTATTTGTGAAGAATATTAGAGCTTGGGTGCTACTGAGTTAAAGTTTTTTCTTCTTTTTATTTAATTTTACAATGTACAAAATCTAGGCGAATAATCAAGCAGCGTTATATAATTTATATTTTCGTAATCATTTTCGAGAACAATGCACTTCCCGTAGCGATAACGAAACAAAAGCTATTGAGCAGAATAACTCAAGTTTCTGAGTCAAAGCCATGCCGGTATGCAATACATCAATCCAAGCCTTTTAACCAAAGAAAGCTAAAAAATACATATACATATATGTATATAGCACGGTGGGTATGCAAAACTAAATTTTATTCTCATTTATTTCAAATTATTTAAAATTTCGGAATCAAACGTTTTTGTTTTGATAGTAAAGATATCAGTGAGGTCAAAAAAAAAATAATAATAATTAATAAACTGAAAGATTATCTGTATCCGAACACTTTATTTACTTATTTTTTGTTTCAGATCTCAATGGTGATAGACTTTGCTCGACAGTTTTTCCAACTTTTCACTTCAACAGCTTGTAAGTGGTTCCAGTTCTTTTTATATATTGCTAAAATATGAATGAATACATTGTTGATATGTATGTACATATACAGTAAAAATATTTTTTATATAAAAATATTTTTTATTTCATACTTCTCACAATTTACAGTTTGCGAAGGAATCTAATATTTGGTGCCCCAAGTACAGACTTCTCCTCTTTTCATACCGCGGCAACATGTTGCTATTGAGCATGATTTCACTTAATGGTTGTTTATATCACCTAAAGCTTATCGAAATAGATATAGATATAATTACGTACATATATAATTATTCGTGGGTTCATCTGTACAAATGGAACGCTTGAGAAAGTTGTTTTGAAAACTACTAGAACGTAGGATTTTACGTGCAGTTCTAGCTTTTATTTAAATCGATTATGATTCAAGGAAGAACACTCCGAAAATAGTATTTAGATTTTAACTTATAAAAAATATCACAAATTAATTATTATTAGCTCTTTTACTTTTCTGTAATTAGCTCAGGAAAAGAAGTAATGTTCACATTTTGGTTGTTTAAAACATGTAAGTGTTTTGAAAACTGAAATGTTTTGTTATATATGTTACATACGTATGTTTCTAACCTCGCAGAAAGCCAGACGCTTCTTGGTTCTGTTATTTATGTATGTACATATATCTATTTTATTGTATCCTGTATACTTCTGCAAGTATCTTAAATTACAACTATTTATTTTTATAACTAATTTCCCTACATATAACAACATGTATGGAGAGTCAATTTTTTTTTTAATAAAAATAATGAAGCACACAGAAATCACTATGCTGATATTTAATTTTAAGCTGATCTTTAAAACTAGTCGTCTGCTTAACGATTTCTATACCTGTGATAATCAAAATCACCAAAATGACCAACTTATCTAAACATGCTATCGTGCTTTGTTCGAGACATTCGCAATTGTTAGTGGGTTACAAGGTCTAATTGCAAATTTAAATTGGATGCTGTGCAATATAATAAACTTTTCTCTACTTAGTGAGTGCTCGTATTTGAGGTTTGGGTCTGCCACTCAATCTGTCTATCTGCATCTGACTGTCCAATTTGGCATGAACACTTCAATACCAATCGAAGTCAAGCATCGCTATACATATATACATATTTATGTATTTATCTCTGTTATTTGTAAGTGCTGTAAGTTTTATATGCACACATATAAATCTATTTATTTATATATACATACATACAAATGCACATTTCAATGTATGTATGTATATACTTGTACATATGTGCACCCACTTACATTAGAAACACGAAATAACAATTAAAAATCAACCTACATGAAAAATTTGGGACACCCCTGACTGCGCACATTCGAAAACAAATCTCATTGCAGAACGCGGAAAGATGTCTTCAAATCGAACTGGAAATATAACTATAACTCTCATAATATTAGAATGTCTATAATATTATGAGAGTGCAAGTGATCTTGACTTTTGTTCTCTTTATGATAAACAACTTAGCATAAATTATAAAAGTTGTGTACTTTTCTACCGTTAAAAGTTTTACCACCTAAACCTTGATATAGAATTTTGATATGAACTGAGGAGTTTAAAAATGCATAGGCGGTGAATCACGCTTATAACTCATTGCAAAATAACGTAACAACATTTTCGGAAATTTACAGTGGCATGAATGAAACACGAAATAAATGGAACATGAGTGAAACAAAAGTTTAATATTGGTTAAAGCATGTTTATACCTGAGCGCAGAACCTGAAAATGTTGAACATATGTAATATAATGTATGTAATTTAAAGTAGTGAAGCGTAATCAATAAGACACTCAATTTCGAATTTTTTGATGATACGTTATTTTGCATTTCAGGTGACGATATGTATGTATGTATATCTTTGCAGCACTAAAAAAACATATGATTTAACTGGACAGTAACGTTTCATTTTTCTTTTTGCTTGATCGGTAAACAAGACCTATAGTCACAAATTAATACGATATCAAATATACATATATAGTATAACATTTTTTAATAACAGGTTGCACCAACACCTGAAAATATGTTCCCGCTTTTGAGCCTCGCTAATTGTGAGATTTTAAAATGTTCAGCTGTATTAAAAGTAGTGTTAAACTGGTGTATTTCTAGCTGAAATTTGACAATTAACATTCCGTACGACAAAACATGGCAAAAATACCAGTTTCATAACTAGTTGATTTAAATGTGGGGTAGGTATAAACTTACGTAAATATTTACAGTCGTACTCTGAGTGATTCATTCCACTTCTTATCAATGAATACCCACTGAAGCAACATTTTTGCTTGTGACTCATCGACAAAGTGGCGATCGTTCGGTTGACCATGATTAATACATTTATTTTCAAGAAACAAAATATTATGAATATACAAAAAACCATCTCGTATCCAAAATTCGATTATGTGCATACTTGCGAACATGCATACATATTTATGCACGCGCATAGTAAAGATATGGTTTTATTTCTTTGGAAAGAAATGTGGAGTTGTTAAGCATACTGTGACGCATAATTGTACATACATATATGTGCTTGTGATGTGGAGATACTATACTTTAGGGCCGGGTTCAGTGTTTCAAGAAAGGAAAGTGTAAGCATACATACATGCATATGTACATACTTACAGTTAGTTGTCAAATTTCAGAGGTTTTTACCAGCATCGTCATATGTTTACTTAAAATAATAAAATAAAAGTGTTAATGCAATATTCATGAAAATAATTATACATACATATATGTATCGTACATACTTACATATGTGCTTACAATATACGTTTGCACGCAAGTACGTAATAACCTAGGTATTAATTATTAAATTCAACCAAAGGAGCTATTAATTTCATATTTCGGAAAAAAGCTCAACCAGAAAATCGGATATAATTATATTATAATAGTAATATGGGGTTTAGACCCATGTTAAAGGTAAATCGTTGTATGGCAAACCGTTAAGGCACTATTTTTGATGAAAGAAGAAAATATTTCGATAAATATAAAGCAAATGTTGTTGGCAAAGTGAAGCATGGTGGGGTCGAATTGTGGTGTGGGGTTGCATTGCGGTCAACTTGAATTTCTTGAAACGATAAAAATAAGTGGGGATAACGGAAGAGTTTAAAAAAGAATTTGAAGCAAAGGCCATAGAAACTTGGCTTATCTTCGAGGTTTTGCTTAAAACAAATAACGATCCGAAGCATTCTGCTAAAGTAGGTAGACTCTGGCTCTTGTACAATGTTCCTACACCGCTCAAGACGGCCCCTCAATTACCACAGATAGAGATACTTTGGAAAGTGTTAAGCATAGTACAAACCTCTTCTTCTTCTTGATTGGCGTAGWCACCGCTTACGCGATTATAGCCGGTACAAACCTACAATTATAAAATACCAAGTTTTTCACCAACACATACATACATACGCAAAAAATAGGCATTCGGTATGGGCTCAAAGTTTTTACTACTCAATTGTCCATTTACCTCTAAAAGGCACATGTCTGCTATAGTGTTTTCCCGAGTAATGTTTTCAAATTTATAACTTTAAGAATGTTTTTATTAGTCAACTCTATATTATTATGAAAAGGCAATTTTTGTACTCTTGCAACCAGATGCTACAGAGTATGGTAGTTTTGTTCAGATATACAGTTATATATATGTACATATAAGTATAAATGATCAGGATGAAGAGAAAAGTTGAAATCCGGTTGATTGTCTGCCTGTCCGTCCGTCCGTGCAAGCTGTTACTTGAGTAAAAATTGAGATATCTTGTTGCAACTTGGTATGTAGGTTTCCACTGCCACGCCCACAAATAGACAATAACCGAAAACGTATAAAATTTAGAACACAGGATCGCAGTATCAAGGCGCATCTGTGAAAAAAAATGATGAAAAAGGTGGCGTGGCTCCACCCCCTAACAAGTATAATGTACATATATCTTAAACCGTTTAAGTTACAACAACCAAATTCGCTGAGTACAAATCGTATAAGAGCTTCTATCGACAGTGTGAAAATTGATGAAATCGGTGGATAATCCCGCTCACTCCCCATATAACGGTCTGTTAAAAACTATTAAAAGCGCGGTAAACCAATAACAAGAAACGCCAGAGACAATAAATTTTACCAATAAGATGGTCGTAGTGTGAAAATGGGTGAAATCGGATTACAACCTCGCCTACTTCCCATATTGCACAATTTTAAATTTCACTCGATTCGTTCAGTTTCTAGTATATAAATCAAGAAGAAATTAATATAACTTGATAAAGTTTTGCACGAATAATTTCTTTAGTGTATGTCACCTTATGAGCAAAAATTGCTTAAGTCCGATAAAAACTGTTCAAGTCCCTAGGTACAGAATATTTAGACATCGGTAACCAAAGTTGACTTTTAATTGAAAAAGTCGGTCAATGTGTGATATATGTATATAACTGAAATTAAGGGATAATCCTTCTCTTATAATTATATATCTGTAAGTCAAAAATGGGTTTAATCGGACCAATACTTCATTTAGCCACCATATACTTAATATAAAGATTTTCGGACTTCCGTGTGACTTTGCACCGCATATATCGACCAATATGTGAGTTCTTCCAATTAAAATAAGAGAGCGTGTTTTATTCGTAAAAGTGTATTTTTGTATCTAACATAAATAAATTAGAGCGAAAACTTGGCCTAGCCCCTACTAATACCAGGATTTTGGAACATCCGGCAGACTTTACTCCGTATGATTGGTTTACACCTTAAAGAATTTCCCTGGCTTTGAATTTTGCAAGTTGCAAAAGTATAAAATGTTCGGTTGCACCCTAACTTAGCCCTTTCTTACTTCTTTAAATTTATTTTTGTTTCTGGGTAAATTAATACAAGTACTTTGTTTTGACTTATATTGTTAATGTATTTAATATTCCTGAACTGCACCTAATTTGAAATATTTAATTACATCTAAATTATTACTAGAAGATTTATTTAAAACTCTACATACATATATATTATAGGGGTGAAAATAGGCCKTCTAGGGAACCGAATACTCAATAGAGGTCCCTTCAAAGACTAATACACCTATTTTCACACGATCTAAGGAAATGCAGAAACAACTTATTCTCAGCAAGTTTGGTTGACTAAGATTTATTGGTTTGGTGCTAAACGAAATTTCTTACAGGGTTATTGAGGATTAGTTTCGTTCCATCTCTTTTAGGGTCGTGGATTTGACATTGACCTAGTTCTATTAAAATACGACACGTTTATTTGTTCTAAAATTAATCAATTTTATGGCTTTTTTTCTATCCATTTCAAAAGAGGTATATTTAGCATTAAATTTAGCACACAAAATAAAAATTTTTTTAAACAAATTAAAAAAATTAATGCTAAAGCTTATAATGGTCATAATTCATACCGAAAAAGTTTACGTACGCTGATGATTATTTACATATGTAAATCAAAGGTAATTACAATAGTTTTAGCAGTTTTTGGCCTACAATTTATTGCTATTATTGTCCCTGGACATCGATGTATGCTCTCCACTCAATTTCTAGTATTATTTCCGGATATTTTGACCCTCTAAGTCGATGATTCAGCGTTTTGGCCTTATTTTGATGAAATTCGATGTTTTCGAATACGATTTTCCAAAAAGTTCCAGATATTTTGAATAGGATTAATGTATGGTTCTTGCGGGACCTATAAAGTTATTTTTATTTCCATACAAACCCTGCACGTACAAGATATGACGGGTGTTTAATTTCGAAAAGAAGATTTTTACAATTCTCTTGTTTAAAAAATCTATAGCTTAAACATCAATAGTACATAAAGGGTATCATCGTATATACATTACACATATGTATATGTAAGTACATAAAGATATTGCAGGGGTTCCAAAGCCAACTCAGTGTCAAACTGTGTCAATGGTTGTAGCGTTCACTTTCATGCGGCAGTGTAGCAAACGAAAAGCGTCGTAAGCATGCAAACAGATTGTTACGTATGTATAATCATACATGTTTGTATATATAAATGTATATGTATGTATGTATATAATGTAAACATAGTAGTCAGCTTTAAAAGCTTTCGCCGTTCTTTAGCGTAATCTTTCTTCACAAATGCATATGTACATACATATATGTATATGGTATATATAAGACTGTATTCACATGTACATATGTAAGTATATATGTATCTGTATGTATTGAACAAATGCGAGTATATTTGTATGCTGAAAACTGTTCTATCTTTTCATTTCGCTTGCGCATCAATAAAAATTCTACGGTATTTTTGCTGATTTGTACCAACTAACCGTCAAACTGGCGCGACACACATTGATATTGCATCATCAGAAAAAAATGGGGAGAAAAATATACCTAGTTAAGTTGTGTTTAAAATTTTCACTTTTCGGTTTGAGAGAGAATTATTTTGTAAACATTCGTATACAACGTGATTCCATTACATTATGAACTGATACTAATTTGATTATGTGTATATGGTATATGCAGTTAAGTTCCGAGAAATTCTATAATAAATATTCGTAATGATCTTATTTAAGTCAACTTAAATCATCAATTAAATAAACACAGATCCTCTCGTTTTCTGTTTCAAAAATTGAAATATTTTATGGTACGTCGTTTAATACTCTACTAGTACTAGTAAGTCCTAGCCGAGCTGTTATTAATCGTTTTCAATTTGTCAATTCTCTTTGACCGCTGCTCTCTTCAGCTCTCTACTGCTTTAACCACAAAAACGACAATACAAAATTTGATAAACGCAAAGTATTTATTTATGCAATTAACAGTACATATAAG
Organism: Bactrocera latifrons; assembly: GCF_001853355.1. Classification (NCBI taxonomy): domain Eukaryota; kingdom Metazoa; phylum Arthropoda; class Insecta; order Diptera; family Tephritidae; genus Bactrocera; species Bactrocera latifrons. The sequence continues at coordinate 119,882 of NW_017535897.1, read as the reverse complement.
ATTTAAACTAAATTATAATTTTTATAGTGAGCGTTTAATGAGTCTCAGGCATAAGGGGTTTCTCAAATGGTATATGTATGTATGTATATATGTATGTCGTGAATATATGTATGTATGTATGTACATAGGTATTTCTCCAGGGATTGTTATCGCACCATTTCATTCTATTTTAACAGCTGGTGTGGTTTATTTGATTCTACACTTTACTATAAATCCGTTGTAAAGATTCAGAAAACCTTCCGAATTTTTTCTTGCAGCGCGATTAATAATACAATATACATACATATGTATGTACATACATACATATAATGTCTATAACGCATAATAAGCGTTATATGCATGTAATATGTACATGCAAATTTTTATAAACATACACTATTGCGGGTCGATTTTTTTTTATCGCGTTTAAGGGAAAACTTCTATAGACGATTCTGAAGGACTATGGCACGGAAAGATATGTCATCGTCAATTTTGCAATTATGTATGTACATTCGATGAAATAAACTTTTTAAAATATCCTTCTCAATAAAAAAAAAATTCGTTACATATGATGATACCATGAACATTATCATCGCGGTATACTATTCATACAATGTAATTAGTTAATTAGTATTACTAATAGTCTTTGATATTTATTCAAAGGGTTCAATGTGAGCGAAGCCGAGAGAAAAGATAGTAATTCATAAAATGGAAAATATTTTCGAATGCGGGACCAACTTTAAAAGCGTACATACATATGTTATACTCCTCGCTCTTTAAATAAAGGCAGGCAACCGGAAAATAAAAATACATAACTGAATAAATGATTCTGGAAAATGATCAATAGGATGTAAAAATGCGCCTAAGTATTAAATATTATTCAGACATCTCAAAAACTGACGAAGATATTTTTATAATCCCGCAAAGTTAAAAATCTCCTCAAAATTTTGATGGTTCTGAACTGTTTTAGATCCATATTTTCTTAAGCAAAGGTGTTCCGAATGATCCGTTGAATATTTTCCGCATACGTGGTTTTCTCATTTTCTTGGCGCCCTGTTAATCTATCAACCCACTATAATGTACATACATATTTGTATGTATCTGTGAAGAGGTGTAGATGTATGAACTCAGATATAATATATATTACATGTTATCTAATATCAACATGATTGCACATGCATACATACATATGTATATACCAAAAAAGTTGCCTCTGTCAAATAATCTTCAAAATGAAATATGAATAGCAGCCACATTTCGAAAACAAATCTTCTGCGCAGCTATTTCGAATTTCTAAAAATAAACTCACCTTGAAAAGTTTTCGATGTATCCGCTGTTCTATTGCGGCTATATATTTTTAATTTATCAGAATTTAAAGATTCAGAGATTCTATGCTCTAATGTGCCACAGATACTAGGACAATTTGTTAAACAATATCGCTGCCGCCTCTATTAATCTAATTTTAATGCTATTGCTTTGTTGCAAATTTTTGGCACACTCTTTGCTGAATATTCGGCTGAAAAATCCGTTAAATATTATTCTTACTTATATTT
>NW_017535897.1:109972-118235 GCF_001853355.1 Bactrocera latifrons | reverse complement strand
TGCACTAATTGAAAATCAAATTTTTATACATAAATTTGTAAAAATAAATTTTGATTTGTTTTCAAAAATACACTGATATCTTTCGTTTACGCACTTTTTCGTTTTTATCCTTTATCTAGATATTTTCGTTTAGTTCCAAATAGTTTTATTGTTATCTGTATTCAGTCAATTCGACTTGATCAGAAGACGATTTCGAACATAGAAGACGATGTTGTCTAGGCGACGATTTCTTCTCAACTAAAGGAAATTTATGAAAAACTCTGTGAAAAGTCTCAAAAACACATTGTGCGTTTCTCGCGGTAATCGTTGCATTTTTCACACCGTTCTCCCTGTTACTTTTGCTCATTTGTGAATTTATTTGTACCACGGAACCAATAAGCGTTCTCTACGCTATAGTAATATTTCGTTATATATATTTATGTACATATGTATGTAGATCTCTATGTATTTATGTATATGCATGCACATAGGTTTGTATAATTTTGTATTAGCGAATATTCTTGGATATTGTATTGCACATTTGGTACACTCCCTGAAAGCGACCTGTTTGAGCATGTGGGAGACCATAAAATCCAATGCAAAAGAGAATCGCGAAAACTCAACCGAACTGCGGACACTTCTCGCTTGTCCCAAACGGTGTATCTCTTCCGAAGCAGTTAACGTGTCTTTAAAAACCTTTTTGAATTATCTCATTTTTAAAAAACAACATGCATATTTATATTCACAAACATATGTACATATATTCTAAACGCCTTCATATACATATATGTACATAATAATTGTATGTAGCATGCACACATATAATATTATATATGTATAAGTACATACAATATTTACTTACATTTATAATTGCTATACTTCCTCCCATTACATCAAGTGGTCAATAGCATTCATATTCTTACAACAACAACACATACATAATCATATACATATGCATATGTATGTATATTTAAGAGCAAGTTTGTAAAAAGAGAGTGGAATATTGCATATTGCATATGTGTATATACCTGTCTTAAAATTTTGCGAATTTTACAAATGTTCCGCGGTAAAAGTCAACACAACTTCTGTTAAAACTTAATTACTACAAGTACATATGTATATATATACCCATATTTTTGGAAATTGCAATCGCTAGCATCAGATCACTAAGGCAAACAATAAAGGGCATAGCGAAGCCCGTAAAAAGGAACTAAGGACCAACTGTCGTGATGACAAAATCAACGAAAACCAAGAAAAAACGTTAACTTCGGCTGCACAGGTGCATTTCTTTTAGTAACTATGTGTTCAGTTTATATGGAAGCTACATATGTGCTATAGTAATCCGATGTGAACAATTTTTCGGAGTAATCCATCCAAAAGTTTTCCTTACAAGAACCTTTTTCCGATGGTTCAGTTTGTATGCCAGCTATATGCTATAGTTATAGTTATTACCGATCAGAACAATTTCTTCGGAGATTACAAATAACCTCTGCCAACTTTTGTGAAAATACATTGTGAAATGTAAAAGTTTTCCGTACAAGAAACTTAATTCCGATCGTTCAGTTTGTATGGCAGCTATTTGCTATAGTGGTCCGATATCGGCAGTTCCGATAAATGTGCAGCTTCTTGAAGAGGAAAGTGATGGTTGCAAAATTTCAAATTTCATATCTTAAAAACTGAGGACCTAGTTCGTATATATACAGAGAGACAGTCGGACATGGATAAATCGACTCAGCTAAACATACTGATCATTTATATATTTACTTTTTACAGCTGATAGCCTCTGAAGCTAGCGCTGCATGTTTTAGCTTAAAAAACTTAACTAACTTAATAGTGCTTCTAACATTGCGCGACTTTCATCCATATGGTAAATAATCGACATTAGACCAAATCCATCAGTGTGTAGTCAAAAATTAACATAATTGGTGCAATGACTTCTGTCCTTATATCTGACTTTATAAGTCCAAAACGGTTAAGAAAGCAGTTTAGACATTTCTTAGGCTTGACTGAAATATCTGGATTATGGAAAAACTCATAATTGTGAACTATTTCCTGTTTATTTTAATTTTTCGTGTTCGCTTTGTGGGTCCATTAATGCTGTTAAGAGACACCAGTATATTTGTATTTATTTATGTGTATTAAAAATTTATTTGGTTATTCTGAACACACTTTAATTTACATTCACTTGTTTATATAAAATCACTACAAGGACTTACTTTAGGTAAGGATTTTACATACATACATATGGATAAACATAAATATGTATATATCATAATATTAAGAGGCACAGTGGTTAAATTGGATTTTCTATATTCGAAAAAAAATTAATTTTAAACTAATTTTTCACACATTCAATACATCTCTTTTTGCCACCAAAAAGGTAGGAAATAAGAAATGCAAAATGAAGCGGCTCTGGTTCATTTAGTGAGCGAAGAGACGATATTATTTACACAGCGAAAAAGTTTGTTTATTTTCTCGTCTTTTGTTTGACTTTATTCGCGTTAATTGCGTTCACAGAAGTCTGGCGACTTTTGTGTATCAATGGTTTCATACAAAACATAATAAAAAACTGTTAACGAATATGTTTTATTATGCTTCTTTCGCACTATGAAATCTAAAAACGTTTTCACTTACACCTTAAAACAAATGAAAGAGCGCAAATGCAATACGACTGTATAACCGAATAAGCGCGAACACAAACTTCTCTCGACAGCACTGTGGAAGCGAATGGCCAACAGCCGAAATGATCGCATAGTTCATTCCAATCAACTTAAACGGTTCAAGTTACAAAAGTTACCGAAGAGAGCAATACGACACACACATACATACGTATGTACATTTATTCGTTATATTATTTTCTCAACTCCTTCACATCCATAAACATTGACTTCAAGATAATGTAAACACATAACATGTACACATATTAATATTAAATACACTCTCTGCAAACAGACCCCACAACTTCAAGCGCTTAATCTGCAGAAGACCTTTAAAAATACAAAAATTTCCAAATTATGGTAAGTAAATCCCTAATTTGATTGGAAATCATATTTTTCTAATGAATTTGTGGTAAAGATCGCACAAACGTTAGGTTTTTTAAACAAAAAAGTACTTTTAAAGATTTATGGAAAAAAACAACATTATTCTTATAGCCAAATATAATGTGATTACCCAAAAAAGACGTTCAATCATAAATTGTACTGAAAGTGAAAATTTATAATTCTTGAACAAAAAAATAATTCCAATTAAAATTCGTGGTAAGTTTTAAATTATTATTAAAATATAAACTGAGCTGAGCAAAAAAAAAAATACTACCCTTTGAATTAAAGTAATGAAATCTCTTTGAACACTACGGTTATTGATGGGAGGCAAAAGCATCCCACAAAGTTCGAAGATTGTAAGATATATGTATGTACATATGTAAGTATAGACAAGAACGGCCCGAAACAATTTACCTACTACTCTAGGCATATGCCAAATTCTCCGCCCCTTTTAAGCCTATTTTGCTTTAACAACAAAATTTATAATTTTGAAAATTATTTTAGTAATTTTATGTTAAAAGAACACAAATATGTTCCAAAGATTTAAAATAATCAAAACAAAAAAGTTAATTATAGAATTATTTTCGTGTCTTTAATTTGGAAAAACAGACACAACTGTTTTAATGTTAAGGGTTTTGGTCACTTCGTTTTTAATAGATAATGTTGTTAATCGTGCCACATTGTTGAGCCCAGGTAAGTTTCGATAAGTTCCAATTTGAATATTTAATAAAATAAAACAAATTAACAAACAATTAAATTAAGTAAATATGTTAAGTAAATTACCCAAAATTCTTGCATCTTAGACAATTGCCTATATGGGCGGGTCGGCCCTGACTACATTAGGTAGTCGAAAAAGTTTTTTCCAATAGATGTCGTTGCAGTCGTATATCTCCAGTGCTACCAATCACATTGTGTCAAACCATATAGAGTTGGAAAGGTGAGCTTTTAAGCTTCATTTAACCAAAAAAAAAAAATTAAATTCGCAGAAGTTGGAAAAAAACTTACAGCTGTTCAAAAATGAGTGAAAATATTGAAGAAATTCGCTATAATTCGAAATTTTTGTACAAAAAAAAGGGAGGAATGTCACGCAAGCCTCCAAAGAAATTTGTGTAGTTTACGGAGACGATTCAAAATCTCGATTGACACTTATGGAATAATGTCTCTAAACTAAATCAAAAAGTGGTCGACCAAAATGGTACATATTTGTTTATTTATTTATTAGTATAAATAAATTATTTGAAGTGTGATTAGAAATACGAAAAGTCTTTTTCGAATACTCAATATATGTGCATATACATATGTATGTATATGTACAGGCTCATCTTTGTGCGCTGCTCTCTTGCAAAATAAATATTCGTATGTACACGCAAATGCAACAACAAAATTATAGATTGGGATACGCATAAAGAGATTGCGGGTACCTCAATTAAAGTGGTATAACAGCTATCTTCAATAGACCTGATTTCTTAAACTTAAGCCTTAAATTAATTCTAATTGCTTCCAGAAAACCAAACGAAGGCGTTTTATAACAATTAGAGTTTTTAATAATTGAAAAGACAGTCAAAAACAGACACCAAATTGGTATGAAACTATATAAATATTATAAGCGCGATAAATCAATAACTAAATACGCCAGATACATTAAATTTTACCTCCGAGATGGGCGAGATAGCACCCACTTTAAGGTGAAATCATATCGTCCTTATTCTTTTGAAAAGAAACGCGCATTCCAAGTTTCATCAATATGCCTCCATTTTTACTTAATTTACAGTTTGAAAATAAAGACAGTCACTCTTATTTCTACTCGCCTCGTCATTCTGATCACTTTTATATACAGATTCTGTGTTACAGAATCCTATATCTATTTCGGGTAGTTTTAGGTGATACATGCAATCGTTAGGTGACCACAACTATTGTTTTATATTCTGCAGCAACTGCAGCAACAATTTTATTTACATTTCATCAAAATATGTTGCATCAACAAAAAGCTATTTGAATGCAAAATGCTAAATAAACTTGCAAGTGACAAAAGACAAGATTTTCTTTCTCCAAAAATAAAACTTGAAGCTTTTGTATACGTTTCTTATCCACAGGTAGTTATCAACACTGCATTTGAAAGGACTTCCATATAAATATGGCCCAACCAACACTTTATGGTGTATTAGATGAAATACTCAACATTCTTTCGTATGTGTATGTATGCAAGATGAATTTCCGTTTTTTCGTTTAACATGAGTGCCAGCGATGAATTGGAAGCAAACCTATAAGTATTTATTTGGATAATCAAATCATTTCCTGATGTGACAAGGCAATTGATGGGACTCACGTAAAGATAATGGCTACGTCAAGTGATAAGCATCAATATTTTAATCGCCAAGTCTGAATGTTATGGTGGTAAGGCCTTTTCAAAAATAACTTTACACTCAGTATTATATAATTTTATATGCTCGCGTGCGAAAACAATGTGTAAATACGATACGTTTGTGCTAAATGTTCCGGCAATAGAAGTGATTCTCTTATATGAAATATGAGTGATTTGAAATCATTATCGCATCAATTATCGGAGAGGAAATGCAAATTTTATACTAATTTGCTTAATATGTTATCAGTTAATACGAATTTACTAATTAAATTCAAATTTTGTAAAGGTGACAAAGGCCACCCTCTCAGCTGTGGCTCACAAMTTCATTAAAAGAACCGATTACATTCGTCCAAAAAAGGAGATACAAAACATATCATGCAAAAGGACGAATTGTTGTAGAAAAAAAAACAAAAGGTTTATTAAAAACGGTGTTCCGTTGTTTTGTAGTGAGCGGGGACTACATTACGCAGCATATAAAGCAGCGCGTATTGTTTATTTATGCTGCGCATTATACTCTTTTGTATTTTAATTAATTAATGAAAACATAAATGTATAAAACAATGATATGCATACATATGTACTATATGTAGATGATATGCCTACCGACAAAGGAAATAGAATTAGAGATAGTTTTTATACCCTGATCAGGGTATATTAAGTTTGTCGCGAAGTTTGTAACACCCAGAAAGAAGCATCGGAGACCCTATAAAGTGTATATAGAAATGATCAGCTGAATCGATTTAGCCATGTCCGTATGTCTGTATATATACGAACTAGTCCCTCAGTTTTTAAGATATCGTTTTGAAATTTTGCAAACATCACTTTCCTCTTCAAGAAGCTGCTCATTTATCAGAACTGCCGATATCGGACCACTATAACATATAGCTACCATAGACGTTGATTCACCGGGGTGAATGATAGTACTCGGCGACGCAGTCTCTCTCCCACCACGAATCCCACACCAAACTTGCGCTCCTTTATATGGCCACTGTAGTAAATGTCACAAATACCTACTCGATTCTGTCCTTGTCCCGTCCATCGCATTTCGTGGACGGCGGTGATGTCAGCCTTTTCTTTTACGAGGACATCAACCAGCTGGGCACCGGCACCTTCCCAATTAATGGACCGGACATTCCAGATGCATGTCCTCAATTCGTAGTCCTTATATCGTTTGCCATGGTCGTCATCAAAAGTGGGGTCTCTCATCCGAGGCTGTTGTTGCGTTGTCATTGGGGTGGTTCTTTTACGTGGCGGGTCCCAAACCCAGCGCACATCCCTATGCAGGGAATGTTTCGCCTTCTCACTTTAGCTCGCCTTCAAACGGATGTTCTTAGGCTACCCAGAGGTTACTTGGTCAAGGACCGGAAGTCGTGATCTGCTTGAGTCATATGTAAAAGTATCATTTCTGGCCACTCCCAAGTGAATGGCGATCAGAAAACTTTCTTCGCTTGCATGAACTTCTACACATGACTCCATCCTCCATACGTAAGTATATTTGTATCTTAAGCGGCAACTTAGCCTGACTTCGGATTTTCCCTTAACTGTGACACACATCTCTTTCCATTTTTCCAATTTCCAAAGTAGGTTGTCTTAATTTCTTATTTAAGGTTGGAAAGACCATTTACTTGCATTGTCTTACCTCTAAATTGTATTGATTTGCAATTTTCACACATAAGAAAGCGCATGCTCACAGATAGCCGCGCGAAATTAACTGCCGTCCCCAAATAAAAGCGGCAGTGGCAACTTACTATCAGAAATTCTTCCTGCCTATACATTGTGTGTGGAGCATACATTAAAATTTCTTTTTGCGCGATGTTTAATGAATGAAAGTAGTATAATTAAATTTATTCCTTTAGAATTTAATTCTTTTATACAAATTTTAAAATTTAAATGAGAATTTGTTATTTTGGGATACCGGGTTTGCGTAAAGGCGCCGCACATCGTATTTATTTAGGTATGCCAGTAACGGCGTACGCGGCCTCTCATTTCAATGCGAAAGCCACACTACTGTTTCAGTGTTTGATGTGCTCTACGCTCTGCTTTGCGGCGTAGGAGTTCCGTCCGCCGGCCGATGCGTTCGAATGGTTGATTCCGCTAATTTACATGATCGAGATATGGTGTCCTCAGAATTTCCACATGTTGAGATACAAGTTGCAATGCACAAGATCTTGCCGGCATTGCCAAGAAAAATGGTAGTAATATTATTAAGTCTTGTTATCATTATAAAGAATGGATGCTTTATCATGTATCCAAGCAATTTGATCACCCTCACAAACACCCGATCTCAACCCCATCCAGCATTTATGGGAGCACCTGGACAGACATCGGAAAAAATTTCAATCAGCTGGAAGGACATACTCAAAGATCTTTTTTTAGAAGAATGACAAAAAATTTACCTGAGCAACGCAAAAGCGTCTCTATTCCATGCCTCGTCGTTTACAAGTCATAATTTGCACAAATTGAAAGCGTACAAAGTACTAAAAATATATTTTCATCTGAGTCTCCGACTATCACTCAGCGTGAACAGTTGTGTTTCTGACACAGTTCGTTTGTTTTCAATTCTGTTTATCACCGCTATTCGTATTAAAACACGTGCATTTGTTGTTTATTTAACTAAGCCGCGCTTAAAAAGTCAGTGACACAAATCAAAAATTTGCCAATATGCCCCCCGGGGCTTCTAACCTCGGAGATAACAGGTTCGCCCTGCTTTCTCCGAGCTCCAGACCTAAACGAAAAAAAGCAGAAACGACTCCACTGGATTTATTCCCAGAACTACCAATTACAAAAAAAGACGATCCTAAATTCATCATAATAAAAGCATTGAAAGGTAACAAACCACTAACGAGCTTATCGTGTTTTGCCGTACATAAAGGTATACTAG
>NW_017535897.1:91187-105167 GCF_001853355.1 Bactrocera latifrons | reverse complement strand
TCTGCGGAAGGCGAATACTGCCAACGATGTATACAAGGCAAATTTTCTCGAAGTGGCAGCTAAATACAAATCCACTGGATGGGATCTGATTTTTACCGACGGTTCAAAATCATCACAGACTTCATTTGCTGTCGTGAAAGAACATGGAGAAGTAATTACTTATGGTATTTTGTTTAATTTCTGCTCGATTTTTACAGCAGAAGCCGTGGCAATATTCAAGGCSATGCTTTATTCCGTACGAAATAAAGGAAAATGTATAATTTGCTCCGACAGTATGTCATGTTTTCAAGCTATTAAGGGATGTAACCAAACCAACCCCGTTATTGAAAACATTCGAGACATCCTTATTTCACACCCCCAGAATATCAAAATCATGTGGGTCCCCGGTCACGCAGAGATAAAGGGCAACACGATTGCCGACAAGGTCGCTAAAGATATGGTTGTTGCACCTACCATAACTTCCAACGTTCTTTTTAAAAGGGATATCTACTGGAATATGAATAATGAGAGGCAAAAAAAATTGATATCCGAGTGGAGCCGATATAGCCATCACTACTCCTCAATCAATCCCAGTCGCTCAAAACCCTGCCGCTCTCCGACCATGCCGACAAACTACATAACTCCATATACCCGTCTCGGGTTGGCCACACGATTATTACAACCTCTCATTTGCTTCAAGGCGCTCCTCCTAGTCGCTGCCCGTTCTGCAACTCTTCACTCAGCATTAACCACCTCTTAGATTGCTGCCCGAAACTTGATGCCCAAAGACTACACTATTTCAATGGTATTAACCCTACACAGCTATTAAAAACCCGATGGACAATAATATTAGCAGGATATATAATTTCCTCAGAGATACCGACCTACTCCGACGCATTTGATACCGCCCTAGTCAACATGCCAGCCGAAAGCCTTCGACGCTAGCGCTGCGTTATCTTTAGTTTATGTAATAATTTCATTGTTATGTAAACTTTTATAAAACAAAAAAAATAAAAAAATAAAATAAAAATATTTTCATCTGTATCCATGTACTTGTTCTAATAAGTATGCAGTATGCTAGTACTAGTACTACTCTCCAAAGGCAGTCCTCTTTCGGGACTAAACCTGGAACTTCACACTTGTAGTTTTGATGAAAGACCCTGCAGATCCGCCGTTAAGCACATCATCGCAGCTTCGGCTTAGCCTTTGGTTAATGTCATTTACTTGCTATTTGCGGCTCTAGTTACATTACTTTTTTTTCGTTCGGCTCTTCTCAGCTCTTGGAGTATCGGAGCTATTGTCTTTTCCATAATGCACCATACTTGTCCATATTATAGCATGTGAGACACTATATTATCTGGAGTTATTCTCTCTGTATCTTCCTTCTCTAAGTTCTGTCTCTCTTTTGAAAATTGTGGGCAGTGAAATATTATGTACTTTACATTTTCGCTACTGCTACCACAGAAGGACTCGCATTCTCCTCCTCCATCGTCATGTTGGTACGTACTCTCGGAAACATCCATTCCCCGATAAAAACTGAGTTAGCGTTTCGTTCCATCTAAGCTTTCACATTACCAATAAATTGATGACCTTGACTGATGTGTCCCAGCTAGTTTATCACTTCTGCATGCTACCTTGTCTTTCCTCTTCGCGTTTTGCTAATGTTAACTTGCAGTATACACTCTTGCGTTTGTCGCAGATGCTACATCTGTTACTTTCTTAATTGCATTAACGGTTGAGCGCTTTCTATGGAAGCTTTATTGGTTCTCAGATTGGCTGAAAGTTTCTCTTTCTAGGGGGTTTGCTAACGAGGCGCAGATTAGCTCTTGCAGAATTTTGCCCATGGTATCAAGCATGCTGAGTTGTCGATAGGAACTCGGTTCCCCCGAAGATTTGTTTGTCTTCTGCAATAGTAGCCCTTAATTCTTCAATATCTTTGGGAGCACACAGCTTACTGAAAGGACTTGTCTCTTACTTTATTCCGTGTTTCAGAGCTTTGCTCGAAATAGTATCCCGACTTGGTGCTTTAGAATTTCCCAGTCATTGACCTCTGACGCATCTGTGGTTGATTTAGGAATTAGCGTTAAGTATGTTTCAGAATATTTACGAAATTTCACATAAATAATATATTTTTAACCTTTTCGTGTTTGAGTTGCTTACAAAATATAAAAAGATTAAGAATCGATTAATATCTATGTTGATCTCTATTCAGTATATTGAAAATGATAACCAAGAGCTCTTTTTAGTTTTGTAACCTGCTAACTATCAGGTCATAAATTTGAGACAATATTTTGTGACTAAGGACTGGAGACTGTATTGTGAATAGTAACTAGTCACAAATTGAGACTTTACATCAAAATGTCTCAAATTGTGAGTAGAGAGTGCTTACAGAATTCCGCTATTAGTCTACCTCACGCTTAATGCTTATTGATGTTCTAACCATCGTCGCTTCTGTAGCTTTGCTGTTGGTGGGCGCCTCAAATTGACGGTGCGATATGTTTTCCAATATCATCAGTAGCTATCGTGAGAGGTATTAAAAAGCTAATCTAAAAATAATTACTAAAAATCTAGAAAATAGAAGAAATAAAATCCAAAAAAATTAAATAAATATAATAGAAATTTCAATAGTTTTATTTATAAGAAAAAAGGTAACAGACAAATTGAAAGTGGTAATAAATTTTATCAACAAACCAAAAACAATTATAACAAGTGATTAGATAACCGAGTTTTCCGAAATAGTTGGCAAATTAGAACAGTAAAATGTAACATTTGCGCAAGAGGAATAAAGAGAGCAAGTAACATAATCACAACGACGACCGATGAGAGATAGCTGCTTTTACTGCTCAGGCTAGAACGTAAAAGCTTACAAAAGCTCACGTACGTTTGCAGAAGATTTGGGCACTACTGTACGAAAGAACTTACACGAAAAGTTTCGGGTACACTACACATGCAAGTTAACGCCACCAATACTTAACAGTACTTATGTATAAAATAAAGAATAAATCTGTAATTGCTTTAAATGTTAGGCGAATGTGTAAAATATGTCATTAACATATAGCCAATTAGAAACAGGCCATCAGCTACCACTAATGACACGCTTTAAGTAGAATTTTAACACCTAAGCTCCGAACTTCCTAGAACGTAAGTTGAAGCTTTGTATCTAGGGTTGAGAATATAAAAGTTAACATAAGTAATATTAAAATTATAGCTGATGTTAATACAATTATAGGTGATGCTAATATTCGAGTTAACATAAGTAAATAGCTGACGTTAATATTTGTCAACAGGAGGTAACATCCGCCATGAGCCGCTAAAGCTGCAATTCCTAAGAATTATAATATACGGGACTGGTAAAATAAGGTCACTTTTTAGCTTAAATGTAAAATGTAAAATTATTTGCACCTTAATTTTTGAATAAAGAAGGTCGTACGGACTTTACAAAAAGTTAAAAAAAAAACATTTTTTTTCGGTGCAGAAAAAGAAAGCCCAATAACTGGCGTACGACCGAAGTGAAAACCCATAGAGAGCGAAATGAAGCCCGGTGTACAGAAAAGAGGTTTTTCCATTTCGTGAGTACGCTATGTATATCTGGCCGTATGAAGAACATAGTATTTCCAAATTTATGCCACACACTATGCGACTACATATCCTTGTGTCCTGTTGATTCTCATCTCAAATGCAATTTTCACTGGAAACGGAATACGTTTGAACGTTACTTCTAAAAAACTTGCGCACACCGTACTATTTACACTACACAATGACTCAAATGAACTTGTACCACGTCCATTAATCAATAGCTACCGAAGGTAAAAACAATCGTCGTTTTTGGGTGGATTGTGTAAATTCGTCCTAATGTATTAGTTGATAACACACCTGGATGTCCATCTACTGGTTGACTTTACTTTCTGCGCAACTATTTCTTCGACGATGCATTCCATGTATAATATCAAGGTATTTTCGACTAGAGCAATGTTCTAGCAAACGGATCACTGACGAAAGTGGAGAAAAAACTCGTCAACGTTAATTTTGTTGCTTGTGATATTTCTGTTGACTGCACTGTATTCTCTGGGTTGAAATACAATGTTTCGCCATTCTCCAAATTAACTGTGAGACGCACATCAGTCGGAAAACAGTTCACGTCTCGACCGTATCGTTCAAGACCGATAATCGCCATGGCCTTTGGTGACGTACTTACACGTGTATTTTACGATTACACCAAACTGCAATACTCAACAATGATTTGAGTTTTGAATGTGAATTAGACAATAATGGTGAATATAGTACGATCCATATGTTGTCAACTTCTATATTCACTCTTCTGAATTGAATGCTGAAGATTCTGCCATTGTCGTCTGGTGAGCGACGCCGATAGAGTGGATATCCATCATTTCTAGTTTGTGTTTCCGAAAGAAAAACACTTGGATAGTGTTTCGTGCATATATTGTCAGACATACAACCCGAAATGGGATTATGGTGTCCGCAAGGTCCATGAACCATATTGGTTTTCACCGCTTCGTATAATACTGGATATTTCTCTGCATCAAGAATTTCCGCAGAAATGAGTTCATCAWTTTGATCTGGTGTAACCACCATCCACCAACCATAAAAGAATGTGTACTTGCGGCAAACCTCTCTTTTAACATAAGTCCATCAAACATCGTAACTGTTGTTTGAAAAGTCGTGCTGGGACATTGTGACGATCGCTTGCTGATTGTCCGCGATGCATAATTCCGCACGAATGTCATCGCATCCTGGGAGTACTTCTTGCCTTGCCTTGGGTTGTCACACGTTGATGGCAAAAGGAACGCCGACCGATATTAGGACGACCTTTTCGTGGCTTCGTAACAAATTTCAATCTGCAAATGATCACACATAAAGTTTTCTCTGAATAATTTCAATAATTTACCTTTTTAATAGCCGGAATAAAAAAGGAAGCGACCGAAATTGAAGGATTCAAATAATTTACAAATCAAAATATTGAAAAACGAAACAAACAAATATTAAAAAAAAAATGTATGGAAAAAAGTTACTTTTTGGAATCGTCCAATTTTCCGACTTTTCCTCATGAAAAGCATAAGGTATTTTTATTTCCAAACCTTCCCCGATCCACAACGAACAACTTCTGAAAATTTCATCAAGATTGGTGCAGCTGTTCTCTTAGCGTTATTAACAAGCAAACATTCATTCGTTTGTATGGGAAAAAGAAAATAGCTGTTTTTATGGAGTTTCCATCAATTATTCGAGATTTTCTTGTCGTAAAAACCATACACCTAGGGATATGAACCCCTACGAACACTTGGCCAAATTGGTCCAGCCGTTGTTGAGTTATGCCCTTAGCAACACGTTTTGCGATTCAGTCTTATATATGGACATATGTATATAATTTAAGAATATATGTAGATATGTATGTAACTCAATCAGTTTAGTTTGGAGGAAAAATTTTTAAAGAAAATGTAAGGATTCAAAGGGAATTCCTTTTTTGTACACATAATAACGGGTATATAAAAATTTAAGAAAAGAACGAAAATTAAGAAAAGAAAAACTCAATCAGTTTAGTTAAGAGGAAAAAGGACAGCAATATCTCGGTGTTTAACTACCCATTACGCAGATAAAAGAGAAATTCTTACTTTAGAGTATCAAATGACTTCTCTCATACCGGAAAGACCAACAATTAATGATCTTTACCAAAAAGTATATTCGCTCCTATCTCTAACCACCTCAACCAATGGATGTAGACGTTTGCTTAAGAACAAATGCTATAAATTACGTCAATAGACCAAATACCAAATTCACTGTCAAACGACGATCCAATTTTTCAAATAAAAATGAACTGCAACCAAAAGTTCAAAGAAACTTTCACGTAAATTCAAACTTTGAACCTTACAGTGAACAAAATTACCAATACAACAATGATTCCCAAAACAACGAATACAACTACGACTTTTCCAATATAACAGAAACCGACGAAAACGAGTAATCGCTAGACCTGACAGATGTCCATTTTTTTTAGACTAAACAGCTCTTCGTTACCTTATTTTAATGGGAAAAGGAAGAGGGGAGAAATTTTAAAAATTCTAGTTGTAATAGGAACTATATACAATCAAATTTAGTTACACATCCCAAAGAAAACAATAACCCTTTTTACGCAAATTCATCGGTGGGAAAATACACATTATTCATCACACTTTTTTAAATCTTTTTTAAATATAATAGAATTAAATTATTTAAAATTAAAATTTTTTGCTATCTACTTTTACAACTTTTCAAGCAATTTTTGGAAATGATAGTTTAAAGGAATTATCATCAATAATACTAAGGACAATTACATGATCGCAGCAAACAAACGTAAAATTCAACTCCATCAATATAGAGCGCAAGATTTTCATCCCATTCAAATCCACAACGAACATATGAATACTTCGAAGTACACCAAAAAGTAAAACGAAAATTAGAACAAATTCAGATACACCTATATAATCAAAAGCGTACCCATATACTGCCACTTTAAAATAAGAAGTAGAAAAACAAATAAATAAACTATTTGAGGACGGTATTATTAGAAAATAAAGATCACCAAACAACCCACCAATATGGGTTGTACCTAAAAAAGACGATGCATGAGGCGAAAAAAAACAGATTAATAGTTAATTACAGAAAGCTAAATACTGATACAATAAATGAAATATTATCACAATTAGGAGAAAACCGAATATTTTCAGTAATCGATTTAAAAAGCGGTTTTCATCAAATTCCTCTTAAGGAATCTGACGAGGAGTAAACAGCCTTCTCAGTGAACAACGGAAAGTACGAGTTCTCAAAACTACTAGGATTCATTGTTTCTTCTGCTAGTATTTCCACAAACCCATCTAAGGTAAAAACTATTAAAAAGAACTTAATTTAACAGCAGATGCTTTCAATTAAGCCATAACTGCTGACTTAGAACCGAATGGAAAACCCTTAACCTTTATATCTAGAACATTAAGAAAAACTGAAGTAAATTATGCAGTCAATGAAAAAGAAATGTTTGCCATTATTTTGGCATTAAAAACTTTTAGAAATTATATCTATGGAACACAGTTTTCGACAAGTGCTCGCTCTTAGAAGTCGTGTTTCGCTCTTAACGTATTGTTGACATTCTGCGCATCGTACATTTTCGGGTACGTACACGTGTTTACATTTAGAAATCTTCTTGAATCCTCTCAATCCATAAGTGTATTGCAGATAAGTGCATCAAGTGCGAAGATTTGTTTAATATGGCCCCCGGGCCGCCCAACCTTGGGGATAACAGGTTTGCATTGCCTACCCCTGGATCCCAGCCAAAAAGAAACCCACCTACTCCCCCCTCAACTTTCCTGATCTGCCGCAGGCCAAGAAAGAAAACCCGAAATATATTTTCATTAATGCAACGGACTCAAACAAGCCAATTTCGAAGTATTCTTKCTTCGCTGTCCACAAAGCCGTAGAAGCTATTAGCAAAGAAATCATCTCAATTTCTGAGTTRCGTGCTGGTAATCTTCTGCTGCTGGTAAAAAATAACCAAATTGCCCAAAAGTTCATTTCAGCCAAAAAACTTCCTGGTGTGTGTGAAATTGTAGCGAAATACCATGACAACCTCAATAGCGTGAAAGGTACAGTCTTTGCTCCCTGTCTCAACAATGTCAGCGAGAAAGAGATAATAGAAAACATGAGAAGACAAGGTGTTCCTCTTTCACTCCTGTTCCACAGTCTTTCACACACACAACTAAACCTCGATCCAACTCCTATCAATATAACACAGGTTCACCTGCATTCTCAACATAGACAACTGATACCTACGTTATCAATCTCTGTCTCACGCAAAACAATTCAGATAACAAAGCCATCAACGATGCTCTGATCATGTCAGTAGACGATCACTAAGTATTCACCACTCTCAACATAGCATATAAACACCTCCTTAGCAACCTCTTYTAGCAACAATGTTTAATATCCTACAGTGGAATATGCACGGATACTACAACAACTTTCACGAAATGGATATACTAATTAAAGAATACGCTCCAAGTTTTATTTCCCTTCAGGAAACTAACCTTGTTGCGGGCAAGTCTGCGGCGGCGCCTAATCAATACCAAAGTTACTTTTACAACTTGCCTCAAAMCCTAACTAGCAAGCAAGGCATCGCCATTTTAATTAAGAAGTCCATACCACACAAACAAATCCCTGTATCTTCAAATRTAGCCACAATAGCAATAGAAATCTCATTATCTTTCCAATTTTCAGTTATTTCACTTTATATACCACCTTCACAAAATTTTTCTTGCAGCGACCTAATAAATATTTTTCGGACGATATCCACGACATTTATAATCGTAGGCGATTTCAATGCGTGGAGCCCTCTTTGGGGCTCTGCCACCACAAATATTAGGGGTTCTCTGATTGAAGACTTAGTCTTCTCTGAAAACCTTATTATACTGAATGATAACAAACCAATTCACCACTCACTTCACTTCACCACTGTAGACCTTCCAATCTGTTCGTCTAACATTAAACCTAAATTATCGACAAACACCCTTTCCCATCTGCATGGCAGTGATCATCACCCTACCTTTCATCCCTTTCCACTCCTTTCACTTCTAAAAACCCACAGAAGCCAAGGTTTATTATAGGAAAAGCTAACTGGGACATGCTTCCAGACTTTGCGCGGACCGTCCTTGCACTCCTAATATCAGCAGGGAAGTTGCCACAATTACAAAAATCATTCGCATATCAGCCCATCTGTCTATTCCACAAACCAATCCCAAAGTTCATAAAAAGATCGCGTCCCACTGGTCCCCTGAACTACATCAATTACGAAACGAAAAAGATTTCTTTGGACGGAATATAAGCGAACAAGGTCAAATTCAAATTTAATGCTATACAAARAGGCAAATACGATCTTTAGGAAAAAACTCAAACAATCCAAAAGGGAGTGCTTAAACAAATTCTCCGAGTCCATTAACCATCAAACAAATCCAAAAAGAGCATGGTCCGATATTAAAYGACTTTCTGGCACTAATCCTCAATCGCATATTTCTTCAATTAATAGCGAACATGGCCCTATCGTTGACCACAAGCAAATAGCAAATCACTTCGCAAAGTACTGGTCCAATTATTCACACGATTCAAATTTCCACCCTACTTTCCTTTCAGAGAAGAACAAATACCTCAACAGTAGTTCCTAGAGTCCCCCTGCAACATCTGCAAGATCAATAACATTAAATTCGAATCAACTCTATCTTCTTTAAGAGGGAGAACCCCCGGGGCTGACAGAATATCATATCCTATGTTGCAACACTTACCCCCATGTATGAAGACAAAATTGTTAATGTTATATAACAACATCCTAAGCCTAGGTACGTTTCCTCAGGCTTGGAAGCACGCAGTCGTTGTCCCCATTCCAAAATCTGGCAACCCCACTACAGAAACTTCAGGCTTTACGCCTATTTCTTTACAGAATTGCCTGGGAAAACTACTCGAAAAAATTATAGCCAGATGTATTTCGTGGCATGCCTTAACCAAAAATTCCATGAGCCCTCAGCAAATGGCTTACAAAGACGGGCAAAGCACCTTTGATGCTTTGCTGCTCTTTGAAAATCACGCATCTTCAGCCTTAGCAAACAGAGCCACCTCTCTGCACTTAGAATTGACTTCGAAAAGGCCTTCGATCGGGTTGGAGTCCAAGTTGTACTACGGCAACTCGAAAAATGGGGCATTGGGTGCCATATTCTAAGACTCACTCAGTCATTCCTCACAAACCGAAGAATCGTCTGTAAAGTCAACAACACATTGTCAGACCCGTTTACTCTCCATAACGGAATACTCCAGGGGTATCCCCTCTCCGTATCCCTTTTTATCGCTGCTTTTAATGAAGTGAGCCATATAATTAATAAATATATAAATATTGATTATATCTGCTATGCTGATGATGTGTTGATTTTCAGTAAACTGAATGATTTAAATGTTGTTAAACGGGACTTMACCAATATTCTTAGSGATCTTRGGGATAAATAAATGCAAAAATTTCCACATTTGTCGCAAGCACAAATGTGATTTCTTTACAATTATTTACAATAACAGCCCTATCTCAAACACTAATAGTCTTAAGTTCTTAGGTGTAATTTTTGATAAGAAACTTGCCTTTAAGGAACATTGTTTGTACTTAAGAAAGCAACTGGCTGCCCGACTGAATATTATCAAATATTTATCATCTAAACATTGCTTAATCAACTCTGCAACTCTAATAAATGTAACGAGGGCGCTTGTGTTGTCGAAGATAGATTACGGCCTTCCTATCTATGGTAACTGCGCGAAAATCCACATCAAAAAACTGTACTCTCCGTCCCACATGGCAGTAAGCAGAAACATTCGCGCATTTCCAAAATCGCCCACCAAATTCGTCCTAGTGGAAGCCGGCTTACCCACAATCGAAGAGAGATTCGAACTGAATTTAATGAAACTTATACCTAAGCTTTTTACATGTCACAACAGTACTCTTTACGAAACAGTAAGATCGGACCTCCAAAGGGAAATTAACCCTGGACGCAAATCGACAATTTCACTGTGCATAGAACTCGCCAGAAAGCTTGGAATCACCGTGCCATCATTACGGCAGAGAGAAGTATTTCCTACCTGGCAGATAAAACATACATCGTTCATTTTAAGCTTGGAGAAATTCAACAAAAGTCACACCAGCCCTGCCATTTATCAACAACTCTTTGCTGAGTCTACAACTTCTCTTCTCCCTGAATGGACTCTAATCTTCACGAACGGATCCAAAACCGAGACAAGTACATCATTCGCAGTTGTCGACGACAAAGGAGCAACAATTAAAGTTGGAATCCTGCCAAGCTACGCCTCCGTTTACACAGCAGAAGCCGCAGCAATCCTCAACGCTATCATTTTTGCTTCAAATTCCAAATTGAAAGAAATTATTTGTACAGATAGCAAATCAACAATATCAGCGGTCTTAAATGTTATGAATAAACCTAACATCATTTCTTGCATCCGGAGCAATTTAGCTGAAAACAGCGCCAACATAAAACTAATGTGGATTACAGGCCATGCCAGCATACGTGGGAATGAACTGGCAGATAAACGCGCAAAACTAGCGGCTACTGAACCGCTCGTTACGTTTGACTTTCTTGAGAATAAAGACTTATATAAGATGGCACACCAACACCAACTTAAATCGCTAATGGAAAGTTGGAGACACATCCAGCACCAATGCACTTTAAATAACCCAGATAGGAGCAAACCAACCTATCCACCAAACTGTCGATGYAAYGATGTTAAATCATTTGTCCGCCTACGTTTAGGGCACACAATAGCCACACATTCGTACTTCTTCAATCGGTCCAGTCCAGCCTTACTGCCAACATTGTCCGGGATCTTCACTAACAGTACATCACCTGCTCACAGAATGCCACCATTTCACAGGAATCAGGAGGAATATCTTCGATAACCAAACAGCTACAACACTTTTGAAAACTACGTCTCTCGGGAAGGTTACAAAAATATCAAAATATCTGGATAAATGCGGTCTAAAACATTTAATACGACATCCTACCTAGCTTAGATAAGAACTTTGTTTTTGTTTTACTTAAGCATGTATATAGATTTTATGAAGATTTTAAATATATAAAGCGTGGACAATAGAACTGAATTTTAGTCACCTAGCCTTAGATTCACCAGCGAGCCGAAGGTCCTGGCAGCCAGTGCTCCTTTTTTTGTGTAAAAAAATAATTGTATTATATTTTTCACATTTATAAATAAATAAAATAAATGTTTATGGAACAGCAAATGTAATAATCCATACAGACCTCTCACATACGCCCTAAGCAATAAAAACAGTAATTCTAAATTAAAACGGTGGAAAGCCATACTCGAAGAGTATGATTACGAATTAAGATATAAAGCCAACATAGTAGCAGATACTCTCTCAAGACCATTTGAAATAAATTATTTATTAGTAGCCACACATTCAGATGACAGCTCATCGCTCAATCTAATTCCTGCCGTAGAAATAACCATAAATGTTTTCAAAAGCCAACGTTGGTTCTCTTTAGGACGATAGTTACCAATTTGAAATACCATTCCCTACATACCATAGACATGTAATAATTAAACAAACATTTTCCTCTGAAAACCTAATGCCAGTTTTTGAACGTTACTAAAAACCTTCGGTGATAAATAGCATATTTACTTCCAAAGAAATAATGGGAATAATTCAACAAATATGTGTACCCAATTAATTTTTCAACAAATGAAGAACCTAGAAACTCACAACAAAACTAGAAATCCAATAAAAAACAACGCCCCAGGAGAAATAATATAAGTTAAAATAAATATACGAACAAGCTCAAAATAAATAGCAAGATATAGAAACGAAATTGTAAAAGAAGACAAATCTAGTATCGTAATCACAGAAAAAGGACGAACAGAACACAAAATCAACACCAAGACCTAGCTACATATCCTTCTTTATTTTAGTTTTACATATTTTTCGTACATTCGGTGTAAGCTAGCTTTAGAATAAATTCAAGCAGGAATACTTCAACTGATACACGAAGTGGACATAGAGGAATATCAGAAAGCACTAATGGATTTAAGTAATACGATTAAAACTAAAATTAGAAAAGAGAATTCACTAATTCCTATCCTCTTTGGTGAACTGAAACTGACACAAACCTACTTAATGAGAGTAAAAAATTTGGGAAATCAATAAACGAAAAAGGAACAGTCTGGAAATGGATTGCGGGAAATCCTGCACACGACGACCTAATAACACTAGAAAATCAAATTAATATCATAATTGAAAATAAAAACGAACAAATAACAATTGATAAAATAATTTAMGACAGAATTAATAATATTTCTGCAATATCAAACAAAATGTTGAAAGAAGCACAAACAAATGAAGTTGTACAATATAATCTTGCTATTGAATCAAATAAAAATTAAATAATAAGAAAAGAAGAGATAATCAATATAGACAGTTAAATCTTATATAATATTTTGTCAAATGATAACGTTTAGAAAAAATATGTTAAACTTGCATCAAATGAAACTATGTTATTATACATGATTTGAATACCAATATCCAATATCGACGTTTGTGAATCTATTGTGATATAACCAATAAAAATAAAAAGGAACGTGTTTGTAAGAATAATAAAACATTTGGCATTAAGAACAAATGTAACGAATATAATAATATAAAAATATGTAGTAATAAGAATATTATAGACACAAGCAACACTACCTGTGTCCCACGTCTCCTAAAGAGGAAGCCGGCAGAATTTATTTTAATAAATAATCAACACATACCATGGGTAGAAAATGTATCACCTGGCATTATCTTACTAAACCAATAAAACGGTACGATAAGAATTGACAGCYAAAACATAAATCTTTCCGGATCATATGCAGTATAATACCATAATGGTGTGGTTACAAAACAAAACATACTCATTTAATGAAAAATTTTGCAGAAAACCGCTGGCTACAATTTTAAAACCAAATAAACCATCGTTTCAAGAGAAGAAGAAATTCTAAGTTTGTAAATGATGAAGGAACTTCATCTAAACAATACACATCATTTGAAAACATTAAAAATAGCGCACACTGCAGCTTTAGTTACCAATTTTTCACTCATAGTTATCTGCATGGTGAGCATAATAGCAATTATCACCATTCTGATTCAAAAAAAATAAATGCAAGGCAAATATAACAGAATTATCACATAAGGTTTAATTATTTTATTTATTTATTAAAAGAAATACAATTATAAATATTATATTACCCATAAAATATAACAGCACTACCGGCAGGGCCTTCGGCTGAGGGACTAAATTAATTTGTACATTTAGTTATCAAGTACTATGATATCAAGTAATTATGAGTTAGGGTTATGACTAATGCTTAAATATTATAGGTACATATGTACGTGTATTACAGATATACATGAGTTATAAATATTACAGC
>NW_017535897.1:82721-83892 GCF_001853355.1 Bactrocera latifrons | reverse complement strand
TTTTCCAAATATGCCCATAAGTTTTCTATAGGGTTGATGTCTGGGCTTTGCGCAGGAGTATCTAGCACTTTTGAGTAATTATATAGCAACAAAGTTCTGCATATATAAGACTTTTGCTTGGGATCATTGTCTTGATATAATTTATAATTCAATTTATTGTTGTTGTTTGGATCCGCTAGCCCAAATTTTTGCACACTTCTGTTGAAATTGCTACGTAAAATGTCTAAATATATTTCATTTGTCATATTACATTCAATAATTCTGATTTCACCAACACCTTTGCTACAAATACAAGTCCATACCATTACCCTCAGCTTTCCAAATTTTACTGTGGGAATAATGTCTCATCACAGAACACTACATCGTCGAAGTATTCCATTGGATGTGAAATGCCAGTTAGAGCAAAAGAAAGTCGTTTGTAAACATTAATTTGTGATAACAATGGTTTTTTCTTCCACTTCTTGAACAATATTTCTGTTTTAAAAGAACTTTTCACACGGTTTCATGGCCTACTTTCACAATATTGCGTTACTTCAAATCTGTTTGAATATTAAAACTCGTTTGTCGGCAGTGGGCATAGGTGGTCTTTTACCTAAATCATGTAGTTAATCTGCTTAGTTTCGATACTTCTGTCAATGTCCATCGGTTCTGGTCGTGGTTGTAATTTGGCAACCATAGGACGCGATGGTTGGTATATTGGTCGTTGTACGTAATGGATATGTGCGAATTGGTTACCTACATTAGTAAAATATGGCCTTTGTTGTGGTTGTTCAAAAAAATTATTTGATTGCCGGGAATAAATAGTTGGGTTTTGCAGTGTGCTAATTCTAGATGGAAGAAGTGGTCTAGCTTGAAAATATGAAAAATGGGGAGTCGGAACCTGGCGTRGTACTAACATTGGACTATTGGCTTGATTTCTAACTATGTTTGTTTTTTTTTTTTAGTTCTCTATTTGACGCATAATTTTCTAACTTCAAACATAAATGCAATGCAGTTGGTAAATCAGCAGGATCCTTCATGCCGAGAAGGCGTGAACGGTCTCCACGTAATCCGCGAATAAAGGTATCAGCAGCTTGGTCATTAATTATTCTGATTCTCTGCCTAATGCCAAACAGCCTATCTTATTAAGGATCAACGATAAATGTTTATAGACGGCCTGATGAAATTCTTC
>NW_017535897.1:50979-81739 GCF_001853355.1 Bactrocera latifrons | reverse complement strand
TTTTATAAATTTTAAAATGTCACACTTAATTTTCACTTAAATCTAACTTTCATTGCTATTTTTCGGTGTGGTTGCCCTTCTTGGTAGCCCGGATCTCTCTCGATTGGTTCGTCTTGTCCCTACTAGGGATCCTGCAACTTACCTTGGAGTAGAAGGTGTTCTGCGGGCTTGCCTTACAAGACCTGCAATATACCGATTTTCAACTAAGTTCAACTTTTAAGTTTTCTAGCCTCGTTGGTCCCTGCTCGGGCGCCAGTTAAGTTTTGCTTTATTGAGTTAAGAAATGTAACTCCCGGCCGAGCTATTCAAGAACGGCGGCGAAGAACTGATAAGGAGCATGCATCAGCTCCTTTGTAAAATATGGCTGGACGAAAGCATGCCCATTTTATTTAAAAATTTAGTTAAAAAATATATTCTAATTCTAATAAAAAGGGCTATAATTATTTTTCATTTTATTAAAAAGAATATCTCCGAATCCTATTTTATGACAATTACTGTCGAATTCTTCTAAACATCTTGTTTCCAAAATTTTTACAAATGCAATAAAATCCTCAGGCGGCTTCACTAAGTTGCATTTGTCTCTTTGATTTCGATGCATGAAGATGAATTCGTCCGAAGGAATTTCATCTCCTAAATATGGTAAAAGCAGGAAACATTTGTGCAGTTTGGAAATTTTTAAATAAAGATAGCCGCAAAAGTAGCTAAACGCATTTTCTTCCAAAAAATTAGTTTCTAAACTACTATCTAATGAGGGAGTGTACAGGCCGTGGTAAACCTTGAAAATCCTGCCAAGAAAGGTCATTCAATAGTGAATCATTATACACATTAAGTAGAACATTATTACTATGTTCCGAAATTACTGTAGCATTAGGTTCTAAAGGCAGCTCACAGTTTCCTTTTGTTACAACGTTTACGTAACGTAATCCCAACGATTTCCTAAACAAACTAGAAAACATATAGGGCGTTACTCTAGTACCTCCTCTGCTTCGAATCTGCTCAGAAAAATGTTCTAAACTGTCTTACATTGTCGTCTCGTCTTCAAGTACGGAAAACGTGAGTGTGACAGAAATCGCCACAATCGTCTTAACCTCTTAATATTTAACACCCACCCCTTTATAAAACTAAAATTATTGGTTGTGTTGCTTTCTAAATCGCCTTCGGCCCGAATAGTTTTTAAAATTTGTTCTGCCTCATTTGAAAACTCTAACTATTTTTAAATATGTTAAAATATCAAATAATTTATTAAAAAACGAAACGAATTCCGAGGTATTAATAAAGCTCCTACTATTTGAGGCTCCCGAGCTATATAGGGACAACATACCAGAAGCGACCGTATTACTCAATACTTGAGACGCGAATTTAACTTTCATTTTTTGGAAGGTATTTGGATAAATATGAGCATCGGTTAATTTATGCGCGCACCGTTGCTCGACTTAGAGTCGGTTTCATAAAAATTAACAATATCCGACCAACTTACCCGACTATTTTTTAAGAAAACCGTAGTTTTTATATTTTGTAAACAGTTAAGACTTCTTCTTCTTAATTTGCGTAGACACCACTTACGCGATTATAGCCGAGTTAACAACAGCGCGCCAGTCGTTTCTTCTTTAACCTTCCTATACCCGCGCACATGTCTGTGAGACCGACGAAACAGTTTTTCGTAAATATTTTTTTTTTAGGCTGTTTTGGAAAGACTGATAGTCATTAAAGTAATAAATAATTTATGTTAACAATTGCTATTTTTTGTTTTATTACATCCTATATTTCCTATAAAATAAAAAAATATAAAGGTTTTATAGAAAAATAACCAGGTAAGAGGAGTCAAAGTCACGATCTGTCGCAAACAAAATGGCAAGGAATTAGTCCTATATTTTGTAGTTGGGTAATGGCTTTAAGAATGTATTTCGTGAGGACATCCCTTTTGCAGGAACCTTTTACTATATCCAACTATACCTTGCACCATTATGGTCATTGCAGTTGCTGCTAATCTAGAAGTGCGATTTTCATCGCCATAATCCTCAATACCTATCACCCTATCGAATTTCCTATCATCACATGAAACCGACAAGAACTTTTGTTCAAAAGTGAATCCCCTACTCCTAATCTCTAACGATTTTATGCGGCTTTGGGTGCGACCTGGGAAACGAGGCCAGTCTGTAACAAAATTTTCCAAAGTATTTTCGCTTTAAGTGCCGATAAGCAACTGGCAACAGGAAAAATACACCCAAAGCTAGAGTTTTAAAAAATTGTCATATCGCCGATTATGGGTACGGCGATTACTATTTATAAAACTACTGCTAATGCAAGTACCTAACTGAGGTGGAACTTTGCTGCAAACTATCTCAAGAGGATCTGACTTTTCCCTAAATGAACTACTTCTTAACATTTCCCTATATCTTTCTAATTCAGTTGCCATTTGGACCAACTGAGCTTCTAAACTCTTATTCTCCTGTTCCCTCAATTGTTTTTTATCTGTCCCTCCTGTTTGCGTGGCGTTTTCACTACTCTTTAGTAGTTCCTCCTCAAGAAGTGGCAGAGGCTCTAAAATATCTTCGCGGTCTTCCCTTTCTAAAAGCGGAAGCAGTTGCCTCGATGCACCGTTTGCATTTGAGGCAGATCCTTCCATTTGAGGAAAAAAATCTTCTACTCCCATTTCAAATTGTATTTTCAAAATTTCGGGCGTTAAATACTGGATCAATAATTAAATTGATGCCCGGAACGGCTCTCGCACGCAATTTTTTTGCGTTACGCATTTCATTAGAAAAATGCCGCTCACACGCATAAATGTCTTTAGGTGTTTTTTCATTCAGATCTTCAAACCTAAACGTTTGAGCCAATCACTATGTACAAAAACCGGAATGTTTAACGTAGGTATCTGCTGACGACAGCCTTACCCCATGGCACTCAAAATTGCAACTGATCAACTCAATGCGTTGATCAACGCCCTGAAAATGCCAGGAATTTTCAGTACCAATTGGTAGTGTGGGATGGACACACTAACCACCTTGGTAGGGTTCGAGGCCCATCTAAAACCTCTGCCGTACTATGGGTCCGGCACCCAGTTGCAGTGCAACTCCACATCGAACGGAAAAAATGTCAATTCCACCCGCATTTGGGTATAAACCACAACCACCATAATACTTTCCGAGGGGCCAGTCTGCATGAGCAGGTTGGAATTACCTCCAAGGGCTCCTGCTTCCCGGGGTACCAGAGTTAAGTCTCCGGTCAGACCTTGTAGTCGAACCTACTGCCAGTTGAGCTTCCATACTGCTCCTGACTCACTATGTACAGTGAGCGCATTTCGTTTAGCCGAATGGCAAGTTGGTCCTATTATTTAACGTTATTCTAAAAACTGCAGGCGTAAAGTACCGTAACGTCGGCTGTGAATATTTTTGATTTTGCTTTCGTAACCACTTATTTTTTTTTTATTGTAATTAGTCTACATACATATATCATACTTAAAAAATTGTTAGTGAAAAGAGGTAACCAGTGTTAATTTCAGTGCACATTTCATTTAGCAGAAAAGGTGGTAAAAGTCATTTTATATAGAAATAAAGAGGTAATTTGTATTTTTTTTTAACAAAAATTATTAAAACTGAGATTGCATGGATTTATTGAGTTCATTTAAGTTATTATATTTTTTTGTATACCCTTTAAGGCCATGCCAAAAGGAACCTACTTGTCAAATGAAGAGAAAGCGCTTTTTATGGCACATAAAGCAAGCGGTATAAGTAATGTGCAAATTGCTTTAAAAATTCAAAGATCTGAGAAAGTTATCAGAAATTATTTAAAATTGGGCAAGAATTATTGCCAGAAGAAAAAAACTAAAGGTAATAAAAAAATTAAATTACCACTTATAAATTATTACCACTTTATAAATTATAACGGAACTTGATCTTCCCATTAAAAAAAAAATTTGTGTCCAGCACACAAAACATTGTTTATAACAAGTAAGGAAGGGCTAAGTTCGGGTGTCATCGAACATTTTATACTCGCGCATGATAAAGTGATAATCGAGATTTCATTATCCGTTATTTACATATATTTTTATTTTGCAGTAAAATTAATTAGATTGTATCAATGTGTGTACATTGAGTATTGAATTGTATTTTCATTTATTTTAACTGTATTGAGGACTATGTAATGTAAAAAAACAAAACCAATCGTTTTTCGAAGTTAATGCACTTTATAACATTTGTATGGCATGGGCGTGGTTATAATCCGATTTCCTCCGTTTTAAGATAGTACCTTCAAGAAATTACTTCTGAAAGTTTCGTTAATATAGCTTTAGTAGTTTACGAGATATTTGCAAAAAACTTGGTAGGGGGCGGGACCATGCCCACTTTTCCAAAAAAAAATACATCCAAATATGACCCTTCCTAGTGCGATCCTTTGTGCCAAATTTTACTTTCATATCTTTATTTATGGCTTAGTTATAGCTCTTTATAAGGTTTCAGTTATCGTCATTTTGTGGGCGCGTCAGTGCTCCGATTTCGCCCATTTTCGTACTTCACCTTCTTATGGTGCCATTAAATACGTGTTCCAAGTTTCATCAAGATATCTCAATTTTTACTAAAGTTACAGCTTGCACGGACGGATAGACAGACATCCGGATTCCAACTCTACTCGTCACCCTGATTACTTTGGTATATGTAACCATATATCTGACGATATACGAGTATACCGTTATTAGCAACTTTATTGCGAGAGTATAAAAATGATGCCCTCTGAATTACATGAAAATATCTGAGAGATTTACCGATATTTTCGGTGAAAAATTAGGTTAGGTTAGGCACTGAGTTCTTCGTGTTCGAAATCAGGGACCTTGAAAAGTTATAGTCCGATCCCGACAATTTTTCCACAAGGGATACCTTAGCTCAAATACCGTATTTGTGTAAAGTTTTGTTCCGCTAACATCAATGGTTCCTAATTTATATATTAGATTGTCAAAAAAGTCTTGCGGTATTTTCGCTAGTTGGCGCTGAGAGCGCGTAGTTCTAGTTTTATTCGTCGCATCGGGTCATGCTATCCTTTTTGGAAAGCTCATTTCACGCGCTAACACATGTTTGATTGATTGTCGTTTCTTTTAAGTCGTTCGTGAGTTATAGCGTCGGAAATATGGAGCAAAATAAAGAGAAACGAAGCAAAATAAAGAAATACGGCATATTTTACAGTACTACTACGATAAAGGCAAAAATGCATCTCAAGCCGCCAATAAAATGCTATGGATGCTAATATTGCAATGGCATGTTAAAAGCCTCAAAATAAGGGAGAGACTAGCTTTACTCTCCTGCGAATCATCTTGGGTGAAAAGACTTTTGCGACAGCGCAATCAATTTTTAAATTTACGTTATTTTTAAAAAACTTAGTACTCCATGAAATTACAAATGTATCAAATGTTCCGAATATTATGAAAACAAATGTTTTGTGCTTTATTTTGAAACGTGTCGCATGTCACCTCGCCGGTTGGTTACTTTCGCTTATTTTTCATGATAAAAACAATTAATCATTCCGATGAAATTGAAGCTGGAGAGTAAAATTTCGTTATAGTGTCGCCAGATCTAGCATTGTAAGTGGTGAAGAGGAAGATTATTTAGTTTCTTTCACTTTTCCGAAAGATGTGCCTAGTACTGTTCTGGTAATTTCCTGTTACCCAAAGGTATCAGACTGTGATGACAGCGAGGGTGAGCCTCTCTGCTGTTACGAAAAAGATTTTTGATGGTGATCTGATGGCCTTAAGAACGCTAAAAAGTATACTAAACGCTGCTCAAAACAACACAATTTTGAATTTGATAGTGCAAGTTTGACACAGTTTTTAGGTATACTTATATATATTAACAAGTTATCATGAATTACCTACCGAGCGATCTTATTGGAGTTTAGATGAAGATCTTGGCATTCCACTAGCCGCAAACTGTATGTCACGTAATACATTGGTTTTTAAACATTAAAAGAAACCTCCTTTGTGTGGACAACTCACAGATTAAAAAGCGATAAAACAAATGCTGTGTAATATGCAAAAGAACTCATACAAATGGGGTGGGGTGTTTTCCATGAAAATTTATCTATAGATGAATCTATGATAAAATATTTCCCACGTCATCCAGCTAAACAATTTTCTATGAGGAAATCAGAGTGAGTTA
The DNA here is from genome assembly GCF_001853355.1 of Bactrocera latifrons. NCBI lineage: Eukaryota > Metazoa > Arthropoda > Insecta > Diptera > Tephritidae > Bactrocera > Bactrocera latifrons. Next base: position 75,596 of record NW_017535897.1, on the reverse strand, counting down.
GATATCGTAATTTGACTGCCACTAGCTCTGACGGCTATTGTTAAGCCTTCGATGTGTATTACGGTAAGTGTACGGGCTTGGCAGGTGCAAGAGTGGTAAGGTCTCTGCTGTAGAAAATGCCTAATATCCACAGAGAACATGGTGTATACTTTGACATTTTTTACAAATATCAATTGCTGCACAACAGTGATAAAGAGATGCCTAACTCTCCTATCATTGGAAATGAGCGAACCGCTCACTTATCAAACTTTGACAGTTGTCTGGATCAAGTAGGTTTTGATGTTTCGCAACGGGAATGACTGGAATGGCCAGATTGAAATTCCACCAAAAATATATGTAAACAGAGAGATTAGTTGCCTCCGTTCAAGATGGCTCAAAAAAATGTAAAACAGTGAAATTAAAGGAAATGCGAAATTTAAATGTATTTGATGAGACGCTTTGTAAAGTGTGTCAGTTGTTTTAATATACAGGGTGGCTGGTGAATTTTGCTACATCAAGAAACTCAAATAATTTTTTTTTTCAGTGTATGGAACTCATTTTTCTTTTATTCATGTTAAAGCTCATTAAATTTTATTAAATATAGCTTCATAAGTTTTAAAAATAATGGAATTTAGATTAACCGCAATTGTTTCTCGAATGGATTTCCTTAGTTCATTCAAATTTGTTGGTTTTGCTTTGTAGACTTCCTGTTTGCAACAACCCCACAAGAAAAAGTCAGGTGCAGTAAGGTCAGGCGACCTGGGTGGCCAACGGAATGTTTCTGGATATCAGCTTATTGGGAAATTTTCGTCGCAATTCTGTCATAACAGGTTGGGCTATGTGAGGAGCTGCACCATCTTGCTGAAACCACACAGAGTTGAAAGAAAGTCTCATTCGGCGTAATTCTGGATAGAAAAACTCTCTCAACATGCTCAAGTAACGGTCTCCAGTAACCGTAACGGTGTTACCGTTTTCTTCGAAGAAGTAGGGCCCGACAATGCAGCGTGATGAAACTGCACACCACACTGTGACACGAAGTGKATGCAATTCCGTCTCATGGAGTATCTGTGGGTTGGAAGCACTCCATATTCGACAACTTTGTTTGTTTATGTTGCCATCGAAATGGGCCTCGTCAGACATGACAAGACAGTCCAACATATTTCCATCCTTTTCCACCATTTGAAGTATCTTCTGGCAAAATTCCAAGCGAATCGGCAAGTCTGCAGCGTTCAGTTTGTTGGCCATTTGAATTTTATATGGGAATAAGTCCAAATCTTTGTGCACAATTGACTGTAATGACTGTCTGCTTACACCCATTTGAGCAGATAAGCTTCTTGTCGAAACACGTGGATTGTTTTGTATGGCAGCAACTAAAGCAGCGATTGTTTCCTCAGTTCGACCTGAAGGGTTTCGATGGTAAGGTCTTCTATTGAATGCTTCCCATGCTCGGCAAAATTGTTTACAAGTCTCATTATGGTCCATCTGCTCGGAGGATTACCGCAAAACGTGCGCCTATACTCTCTTTGAACCGAAACAACGGACTCCAGTGCGTGATAGCGGCAGACAATCCAAATTCATGTTTCAGTATCCCAGTTATCCATTTTTGTTAAATGTAAAAGTCAATCTGCAAAATAAAAAAAAATTTACCAGATTCATTTAATAGAAAAAAAGTTATTTAATTTTTTTTGGTAGCGAATTTCATCAGCCACCTTGTACCCATAAAATCATAAACAAATATTTAAATAGTTTGATCATAATTGACAATGGTTCAAATTCTGACTACATATTGTAACGGCTTTTGGAAAAGTGAAGAGAAAGAAAATGAAGAAGCAAAAAATATATGCATGCAGAATGTTGTTGAATTACAAAAAGGGTATGGGCGGCGTCGATCAAATGGACAAGTTAATTAGCCCACACCGGGTGCTTTGTATTGAACGTGAACTGACTGTGGGAGAGCAGAAACCTTACATATACGGCGAGCAGCAAAAGCTCCAGCCAAAGAATAGTAAGACTATATAAATATATTATAAGTATATATTGTTAAGTAATCACAGAAATGTTTGAGGTATTGACAATCTGTCGTAAAGCTTCGTAAAATTATAAATTTTTACACTCGTTTAAAAAAAAATTGTTGCTGGATTACATACAAAAATTAGTTTACACATTTACAATTCTCAATGCTATGTTATATTTATAAGGGAATAAATTGATAAAATATAAATTCAACTGTAGTGTGGAAAATCTTGTGGACTGATTTATATCTGGACAGAATTCAGAATTTACTTATTAAAAAGAAAGGGTACTAGAAACTTTACACTTGTAGAAGTTGTGGTGGTTACCAAACGCAAAATAAGCAAATTTTTCAAAATGACAGACTCGGCCGCCCTACTTAATAACTTCCACTATTACAAAATAAAATGCTAGAAAAAATATGCCATCCTAACAAAAATAACAATTCAAAAACAAATATTTTTTAAATTACTTCCACGACAAAGAAAGGAAAGTATACTGCATTCGCGGTTCACCACCGCAAGGGGGACAATCCGGTTTATAATAAGAGGTTAGGGGTAGTTAGAAATTTCAAAAAATTATTTTTTTTTTTGCATTTTCGTTAAGTGTAACATCTTAAAAATCTTAATTGGTTACAAATTTTTAAGTAACCTCGGGACGGTAATAGATTTTGTGAATGAGAAATTAATAATAAATGGTGATTTATTATTTAGCTTAGGAAGTGAATATGAGCAACTGGAAAGTAAGGAAGTTTTGAAAAATAAAGTCAAAGGAAAGAAAAATAAAATTCTTTGTCTCCTGACACTCCTGAAGCGCCTGCAGAAGATTTTACCGGAAATTTTCTTTTTTTAAAAAAGTTTTTTTTGGGACAAAATTGTCCTAAAACGCCAGCTGAAGATTTATACCAGCAGAGTAAAAAGAATAGTTATAAAAAAATATTGTGAGACGAAAACGTTCTACAACGCCAGCCGAAGTTCATACCGACAAAATAAAACAGAAAAATAATTGTGAAATGCCAAATAGAAATATAAAAATACAAAATATAAAGTATAAAATACTTGGCACAAGAAAATCCTAAGACGCCAGTCGAAGATAATACCGACAATAAAATAAAAAAATATACCCCAAGAAAAGAAGGTATTGATATTTAGAAAAATAAATAATTTCAATAATGCAAAAGAAGGATTTGGTGAAATTTATTCAGGCAATAATACGAGTGTTAGCGCGTAACAACCCTAATTTTATAAAATGTTTAAACCTAATGAATGTACATTAGAATACAACTCTAAGGATTTATTAAATTTTGATTGTACATTAAAATGCAACCATGTGGATGTATGTCCCGCTATTTGTCTATGCCAGCTCGTCTGCGGCTTATAGCAGAGCCAGTGAAATTCGCTACTGCCTTCCTTCCTCATCAGCAAAATGTGTGAGCAGTGACAAACGTGGCAAAAACGCAGAATTCAGCCATCTTTGTTTGTTTTCATTCGCACAATGTTGCCATTGCTCAATACGCATATATAGTTTTGTACACATTTATGTTTTCAATTACAATTTTTTATAATATAAAATATCCAAACTGAAAACAAACTATTAATAAGAGTTTATATATTTATAAATAATAGCATTCGACTCCAATTTTGAGTTATTTTAAGAAAATTTCAAACATATTGAACAGATTGAATTATAAAAGTTGATAATTACTACAGTATATAGATATTGGCAACCCTGGGTTGTGAGAGAGCAATCAGCTGACACGTTKRGAYGRCAMAAACCAAAATGCTGTAGATTCTCACGTCATCCGACGTAAAAGAGAGAAGGGAGTAGCGTTTTTCACTGGGCACTTACATTGCGCGCCCATAAGATAGGCCGAATCAGCTGACACGACCCACGATTCTGCGTTTTTGAATGTTGCTGCTATATTACCCTTTTGCGTTAGCTCATTATCTTTTTATTCGCTGGCGGAGTGGTACACGGAGCACAATTATTTTAGCGAACGATCGAATTATTGAACTTAAATAAAATACGAGGCGACCTAAAATAAGTGTTGTACTTTGCCAGCCAACATTCTAAAATAATTGTGGTATTAGCGATCAAATAATTGTGACTTAATTCAGTTGTGGAAATTTGCGCTTAAAATTAATTTGCATTACAGAGTGCCATTTACTAAGCCGTTATGCCTGACTTGCGGAACTTAAATGGTGCCGCTATTGATGATATATACATACGTGAAATCACCTCTTAACACGGATAACGTAATAACTGGAACACACTCTTCAATACTAAGTAGTATGTCAAATATACATAAATACGACATAAATTAATCTTTCACCTATTTTTTCTACAAATGTTGCTACGACTACGACGATTACACCTGCTCAATATTCATCGCATGGTTTATATCAAATTTTGTCACATTCTTCGCTGCCGTTTGGGTCCGAAGGCGTGGGTATGGCTATGAAGCAACCACCAGCATATGCGGGCAGGCCTAAGAAACATAACCCGTGGGGCTCTATAACAAACTGCTCTCAGTTGTTGTTGAACCCCAAATAAGCTCAACATTTGCTCATTCTTCCACATGCTTGTTTGGTCAGAGCCAACACGTACCAATGAGTTCAGTTTATACGTCCTCTTATGGAAGAAACATCTTTCAAAACGCGCAACTACCTCGCGACACATCTTTGGAGCTGGGTGCAGTGCTGCCGCGCAATATAACCCCTCCTCTCCTGCTCGCAACTATTTTGGGCAGTGGAGATATTTGCGTGGATTGAGGAGGAAGTATCATGCACATTGATAGACAGTAAATTAGCTGAGCAGCTAGGTCTCGACGGTCCTAGTGAAGACTTGTGCTTGAGATGGACGGGCGACTTAACAGAGCAGGAGGAAAACTCAAAGGTTTTAAGCTGACCACTAGAGTTACCGCAACAAACTCTCAGTGCAGATACTTTAAATCAACACAAAGTCCTGAAGTCATTGAAAATTCTACCATACACCGACTACGCGATTATTAATAGGCTTGGACAACACGGCTCAACTTTACGTACATGTGGAGCTGCGCGTTGCAAAATAGATTGGTCCGTATATGGTCAGTATAAGCCGGTTTATCAGTCAGACGAAAATCTGCTCCACGTTTGCACTTGTACTAAATGTGATCAGCTTGACAACTTAATGAACGCCTATTTCTCTATCGATTCGGTGGGTATCAATTGCGTTTTCAAACCGCTTAGAAGAAGAGCAGACGAGCATGCATACCACATAATGGAGAAAACAGTCTTGTATGATGCTAGTGTAAATAAAGGAAACGGGCCTCTTATGGAAATATGACCATATTGACTTGCCCGACTCATTACGAAAGGAACATAACCGTATCCAATATCTGGAAAAGAGCCCCGATCTGAAGCAGTATCTTGTTGGAAAGTTAAATGACTCTCTCGAAAAGGGTTACATAAGAAAACTAAACTAAACGGCGAAAGTTATGACCGCTATGACGTTTAGGGCATCGTGTTACCCATCTTTGGCAAACTACATAAAAGATAATAATGCTCTACGTTTCCACAAGATACTACCAAATGCTGTAGCAGCAATTGTCAAAAATACGTTTGTGGACGATTGGTTATATAGTATGGCTGATTACGAAGAAATGATTCTACTCGCTACTGACGTCCGCTTCATCCATTGTGAAGACGGGTTCGAGATGCGAAACTGGTTGTAGAGTTCTTAACGAGTTCTGCAAGCGCTCTCAAATAAGAATAAATCCGCATATAAATGCTTCATAGAGGTTCTTGGTATGTGGTGGTTACCAACCACTGACGAACTAACCTTTGCTCACAGGTTCAAGCCGGATATCTTCAATGAATCCACTTTACAGAATATGCGGCTGTGGCCTTTCTACGTTCAACTATGGGCGACAAAGTTCATTGCTGTCTCGTTGCCTCCAAGACACGAGTTGCTCCGTTGAAGCCACTGTCGGTGCCGAGACTTGAGCGGGTGGCAGCCATCTTAGGACTTCGATTAGATAAGTTCATAGGAAAGGAATTCTCCATACAAATTAACCACCGGATCTAATGCACGTACTATATTGAATTAGGTCTGACAAAATTGCGCGCTTTACAGATGTGCGTTCTCCGTTTTCTCCGTTTGACTATGAAGAGCACCGCGAGAAACCCAGTTACTCAGACAATTCTTTCCGATAGCACCTGCATAAGTGCCGAACTACTTCTCTTCCGCAAGTGCCAGGAAGAATGCGATGTCGTGAAGTTTGATGTAATAAGAAAAGGCGCGGTAAGTCGAGAAATCTAAATCTACAAATTTTCTCCATTTATAGTCAAGCTCGGACTGCTCCGAGTAAAGGGTCGGATCGAAAAAGCAAGAGGAGTGACAACAAATCTCAGGCAACCGATTATACTTCCCCGTAACAATAGTGTGACTCATCGGATCACAGATTTCTATCATCGAAAGTTCCATCACCACCATAACGAAATAGTGGTAAATGAGATGCGACAGCGATTCTGCATTAATAGTCTAGGAGCTTTGGTGCTGATGATATCAAATGTATGTCAAACAATGTCGTAATCGGAGAGCCAAATCGAACCCACCAGAAATGGGAAAGTTACCATCAGAGCGCCTCGCGTCATTCGCTAATCCCTTCGCTTATACAGTAGTGGACTATTTCGGACCCTTCGACGTGACGATTGGCAGAAGGCATGAGAAGCGTTGGGGAGTTGTTTTCATCACTAACTACTTATTCATTCCTCTTTGTTCTAAAATTGTTTATATCACGTCGTATTCTGGCAGATGAAATCGAGAAGATGTCATCTGTCACACTATTGGAAAAATAGCCCGAAATTGAGTGGACTTTCATACCACCAGCATCACCACATATGCGCGGAGTCTGGAAGCGCATGGTACGATCTATAAAGTCAGTATTGATGGACATATTATCAAAAGAAGGTCTACGGGACGAAGCACTGAGAGTAACTTTAGCCGATGTCGAAAATATTATTAACATGCGTCCTCTTACCTACGTTGAACTGGAATCATACGATAGTGAAGCATTAAAGCCAAACCATCAAGTGGCAAAAGGGTGATTGCGATGTTACCAATTAGTCGCTGCTAAATAAGAGATTTCGCACATCTGGTGAGTTGGCTGATCGATTCTGAAACGATGGATTCGCGAGTACTTGCCAGGCCTAACAAGATGCGCTGAATGGTCCGAAAAAACACCAATACCCATCGGTCCAAAATCCGTCGTAATAATTGTTGATGAAAACATGAAAAGGAGCACTTGGACAAAGGGAATAGTTTTGGATGTCATGAAGGGCAGCGGCGGACAAATAAGAAGCGCCGTATTCAAAACTTCCAACGGCTTAACAACGCGGCTAGTAGTGAAACTTGGGCAAAGAGATCTGAAAGTGAACCCCACGTCAGAGCATGGAGATCACGGAGTGAGGGAACCCCAATTTTATAAAATTTTTAAACTTAGAGAATGTACATTAAAATGCAACTCTAAGGATTTATTAAATTTTGATTGTACCTTAAAATGCAACCAAGTAGATGTACATATGTCCCGCTTTTTGTCTGTTCTAGCTCGCCTGCGGCTTACCCTTTTGCGTTGGCTCATCCTCTTTTTATTCGCTGGCGGAGTGGTAAATACATCTACAATGAGCACAATTATTTTAGCGAACGATTGAATTATTGAACTTAAATAAAATACGAGGTGTGTGCAAAAAGTACGCGAATTTTGTGTGTTTTCAAAAATTATTTATTTATTTACGAATATCTATTTTGTCCCCTTCAAAGTAATTACCATGAGATATTATATACTTGTGCCAACGGGTTTTCCAATCTTCGAAGCACTTCTTCTTCAGCTCCTCCTTCGATGCCGTCTTTATCTCGTCTAGAGAAGCGTAACGTCGTCCTTTCATGTTCCTCTTCAGTTTAGGGAACAAGACAAAGTCACAGGGGCCACATCTGGGGAATACAGTGGCTGCGGCATCATTAGTGTGTTATTTTTGGCCGCGCACAAGCAACGATATGTGAGTAGGGGCGTTATCGTGGTGCAAAAGATAATTTTTGTCACATCTTCTCGGCCTTCTGAGAACATTTTGTACCACTGATAAACGTTGCTTCGGTCCAAGGCTTCTCCGTATGCCACAGTCAACATTCGGAATGCATCCGCGCACTTAATTTCGTTTTTAACATAAAATTTGATACAGGTTCTTTTTTTGAATAGGTAAAAATCGAAGACGATCCAAAACACGTGCAAGCAAAGCAGCTGTCAACAATTAAATGAACAATCAAAATGGCCAAGCTTAGCTTGTCGGCATAAGTGAGAGACATGAGTACCAACATAACGCCACAAAAAATTCGAAATTCGAATATACGTACAGTTTCGCGATACTTTTTGAATACAACTCGTACGAATCGGCTTAACATAAGTGTTTTACTTTGCCCCCCGCTAACAACAAGCTTCCCATTTCACCCTGGAGAAATAATTTATGAAAAAGTAATAGGACAAAGCAATAAGCTGAATCCCAGATAAAAAAACCTGGGTGTAAAATAGGATTTAGGAAATACATTTAAAATACAAAACAGAAATAGAATAGGGGTATTCAGACCAGCTTTGTTATTTCGTTAGTCGTTACTCGGTAGTTTTTTACGTGGGTTTTGTTTTTGTAAAATTAACAGATTATCGTTTTGCCGAGTAACGAATTATCAGCCTGGCAAGCATGATAATTTTTTCGTTACTTGGTAACATTACTCAGCTGTTTTGTTTGCGTTGTTGCCTCAAAATTTAATTTAATTCATTGCAAAAAAATACATTTTCTGACTACTAAAAATTAGTTTCTGACAAATTTTTCAAAAGTAAGTATTTAATATAATTGAATAAGCTAATAAGAGACAAAATTTAATCCCACTACTGATGTACAGCAAGATGTATTCACATTTAAGTGTTTTAACTAAGTACCAACTAACGAATTGCCAGATTAACAAGTTCGGTCTAAATACCCCTAATAATTCATAAAGATAATATCAAATCTTAACTCTTTTACGTTCAATATACAAGAAAAAGAATTTTTTTGTCTAAATGATATCACATATAAGGAGACTTATATCAAAACAATAATTAAAAGTCGAAGATAGTATAAAATGTATTGAATATATATTTAAGAGTCAAATTTAAATAAATTGTAAATATAAATTAAGATTTCAAAATAGAGCTGTTGAAATTGATAAATTAGACTATAGCCTCACGTACTATATCTCTTTAAATCGGGACGCTTCAATTTAGAGGTGGGGGAGTTAATACCAGCAGTTCATATTACATGAACCTATCTTTTATTTTTCATAAATATGTAACATGGCACTAACGACCCATATGGTCTGTATTGAAACATTGTACTTTGCTAATAATTAATGTTAAACCGACCAAACTCGCTCTGGACGGGTATTTGGGTGAACTCGGATAAAAAAAAAACTCACTCACTCCCCATATAAGGCTATAACGAAATCATTCGTGCAAAATTGTACGTTTGTGATTGCGATTACCACACACAAGCCAACATCGGTGGAATCAACTTTTATAGCTGCTATATGCCACCGAGTGTTCCGCAAGGTATTTTTGAAAGGATACTGGATGACCCGAACAGAAAGTCCAAACAAACATGATAGCAGGTGGTAATAACAAAAATGAAGGATGATAGAGAAACATCTCCAACTGTCCTACACTAATAAAATCGTGGTGGAAACCCCTACCCTGCACATACGAACGAACCAACTCTACTCCCAAATATATATATGCGGTAATAGATGCGCCAATGTCAGTTGCCAAAAAGTAATAGAAATAGAAGAAAGTCTTAGAATCACAAATACATCGGATCTACATGGAACACACTGCAGGCTTTAAGAATTGCTATTAAGCAAGAAGTGGGACTCTTCTCTGAGCTCTTTACCCGTTGTTTCAAAGAAGGATTTCCAAAAATTTGGAAAAAACAGCGACTCGTTCTTTTGCAGAAACTGAATAAACCGGCTGGAGAACCAAGTATGTATCATCTTCTATGCATTTTGAAAAAGCTTGATTCTGACGAGGGACCTAAATAATACAGGGTGACAAGGTACTGCATGGCTTGCACACTGCTATGGAACGTAGTTTATGACGGAGTGCTCCGGCTTTCCTTACCAAAGGGGCTTCAAATTATAGGGTACGCTAACGATATTGCACTAACTGTGATAGGAAAGGAACTCAGTCAAATACGCAGGCTATGCGAAGACACTGCAAACTAGTGGTGCAAAAACAAAACGAAGCAGTGCTAACCAAAAGAAGAAAAAAAGGAAAAAGGTACATTTAATATTGACTTCTATAACATAACTACCCATTGGAAGACGTGTTACAACAGACGAACGAAACGAAGGGAGACACAGAAGTATATACGACTGGCAAGACTCTGAGACGTTGCAAGAAAAAGACGGTGGACGAACATCATGGAAACATACTTATTAATCAGTAATGTTGAAAGTAAGAGACAAGAAAGAACAAATGCTTAACACTATTAAAATATGTATTAGAAACTAACTTTGTTTCCAACATAACAAGAGGGAGAAGTATTCACTGATTTCATGAACGCCCAACACTGAAATTAAATAACGTAGTGACCCCTCAATCAAACGAAGTTAAAAATACCTCGGTATTCACCTAGAACTCCCTTAAACTTAAAACCTTCGTCGTAAATTTGTTATTGGGTAAAAAATTGAACCCGTGTTAGAACTGTAAAAGCCTTCTCAATTCAGTTATAACGCCAATATGGATTTATGGCATACAACTATGGAGCTATTCCTGCGCTACTAGTATCCATAAAATAACGATTCCAATCAAAAACGCAAAGAAACTAAGATCACGGCGCAACATGCGCAACGAAAATATTAGTAAATAGAGATCTTGAAATACCAATGGTAAACACAGTAGTGACAAATATCTAGTAAAAAAAAAATTGAAAAATCATTGTAATCCCCTAGCGAAAATCGTATCCTGCCAGCTAGCCGAATACGTCTTCAGAGAAATGATCTGCTAATGTTTTGGTGACCAGAGTTCTAACTATCGTCTATTACTATTAATAGGCTAAAGCAGTAATTCATTAGTTATTGAGATTCTAAAACTTATTTTTAGGCTTAAATTATGTAAACAGATTCAATAACTAATTATTTGGTAAACAAAACTTATATCTAAAGAAGTAGCAGATAATTTTAATAAATAGAGAAGGCGCGAATGGTAGTTGGTAAAAAATGGTAAAAATGCAGGATCGGAAATGAAATTACACCACGTGATGAAGGAACTTTCAACACCCTTAACTGTTAACTTACAACGAACTACATGACTTTATAAGGGAACTCAACGAACATATGTATGCGCAGAGGTTCTTAGGCATGCATAATAAAAAAAATAAACGGGGTTGAAGAACATTTACAAAATGTACCAAAAAAGGTTTACAAAAATTAAAAGAAGACTACAAGTATAGGATAGGATAGCATTTGAGCTTAAGGAAAGTATTTGATATTAAGTTGCAATAAAGGATTTGCCACAAGCAGCATCACAGAACATTTCTTTTTTTTTTGAGTGGGCTAATATGTGAACTCAAACTGCTATTAAATTTTAGAAATTGAAGATTTTGTTCTTTTCTCTGCGCCGTCTCTACACGAACTAGCCGTGGCTTGTATGGGCTTGTGCTTAAGGTGTAATAATAATAAAGTTTAGGTAAAAATATAAATTTACACAAATTCATATTAATTTCAAAAGCTTTTAAATAAAATCGATTATTAAAAAATGTGCTAAAATAATTGTTTGCCAGTGCATCATCTGAGCGCCCCCCTTGTCCAAATGAATTTCAGGATTCAAATGTAAATGCTCCTTTTCGCATTGAGCTTAACTCCTTCACATTTACGACTTGAGCCACCTACACTGAAGACGGCTGCTTTAGTCACTATATTGTTAACCTTTGACCATTGAGACCACTGAGGTTGCGCAACGCACATAAATACGTTTAATGCTGCTGTTTTTACCATTATTATTGGTTTTAATTCCAGAGATTATTTGTAAATAGAAATTATGAATTTTTTGTCATATCATAGAAATTGAAAACACAAATATAAAGAGTTATGCCCATCGGTAATTCATATCAGAAGATTCGTTGAGTCTTGGGCCTTTTCCGCGTTTGGCTCATTGCGTTGTGTATTTTTCTTTTCGAAGTTATATTTTGCGATATTCCCTCATGTAACAGCTGTGCCTTCTCTATTTATAAAAGTTCTCTGATTTTGTAACATTTCATTTTTCACTACATTTTATGTTGTTTTATATTACTGCTAATGGCAACACTGCTCATATTAACATCCCTTTTCCAACGCTTCCGATTATTTGTAAGCTGGAAAGCTTTTGTGGAACGTACGGAGAAGATAAACTTTTATGCGCAACTAAGCCAAAAAGTGGGCTATGTTTAAAGAAAGAAAGGGCGGCCATGTATTCTCGCATATAGCTCATCTTTGCTACTCTCAGTATATTTGCTGCACTCTTATTCTCTTTGATTTCTGTTAAAATTGGCAACTCCTCTGTCAGCAAATGAGAGCAGGGCTACACACAAACACAGTTTTGTATACATCGCTGCTTTCGTTGCCCATTGATATCCGTGCTTGCCTTTCCAATTTTGCGCCATCTGCAATTGTAGCGCAGTCAGTGCCATTTGGGGCCATCAGCTAAGAAGCAGGGTAGTACGGTGTATCCTGCAACGCGCATTCGTTAAACAAATCAAAGAAAATAATTGTAATTAAAAACTGCTCCAGATAACAATAAATGGTCAAAAACTATTTAATCCGTGATCTACATATTTCCCGGTTTTCCATGCCTTACGGCGAAATATTCACATTCACAGTCAGTCGCACAAAAAAATCGAAACGAAGCGATTGATTCTTGCACAAGAACCGACTTAAACGACGACAATTGAAAGAAAGTTCAAGTGTGAAAAATGTCTATGCATGCAAAAGTTAAGTGGACCAAAAGTATCTCATTGCGTATAGATATTGCATATTGAATATGGAATTTTTTCAATCGCTAAATAATCATGTATGTTCTATCTACAAATTTGAATTTAGTACAATTAAAAATCGGCTTAACAATAGTTAAAGAAATTAATGTGGTATATTTTTTATATTAAATTTCTAATGTTGAGGCTATGAACGACTTTCTCATAGGCAAAGTGTAAATAATTTACGTAAAAAACATTATATAATTTATAGCAAGTAAAAGCATAGATGCTCTCATACTTCCTATTCGCTTTTTGAGTTGTATTGCAGTCATATTTCCGTCCTGGACTTACGTAAAACGTTTGGAGGCAGTCTGAGTTTCAAGAAAGGAAAAATTATATTGATATCAACTAACAATTTAATTTGACCCACATAACGTACTATGTGCGGATGAATATTATTTAAAAAAATTACGAGTGCCTAACAAAATGAGAGTTCAAGATAAAATGTTTAAAACTTAATAAAAAAAACATGGAACTTTGAATGTGAAATAATTTACAGTTATTCATTCTATTACAATAAACTACTACACATAAAAAGTTAAAAAAAAAGAATAACTAATTTCTTCCCCCAATATATTTGCTGATTTGGCCCCGTACTATAAAATATCTACAACGACAGTTAAGTTGAATTATATAAAAATTTTGTGGATATACGGATTTTCATATTTAGGCGCTGTTCGTATAAGTTCGTTCGCAGTTCGCAGTTCGTTTCGCTTCTAAAACGCTTCGTATTCTTCTTTCGGCTATACGTGTAACCCAGAGTTTCGCAGTTACCTTTCGTTTTCATCTGTCGGTTGTAGTTGCTTTTGTTAGGTTCATCAGTACTTTGGTGATTTACACATCTTGTTCTTAAAGTGAACATACATATCTCCATTTTTATTGAGTTCCTTTCAAAATGAGCTGAACACTTCGGTATTGGATCACAAAAATTTCATTTGGTAAGTTGTGGTGCGGGAAAGTGCATTGGAATAAACTGAGATGAATCGAGTTGAGTAACGAAAATGAAAAAGCAATGTGGGCAAAACTCGGGTATCGATGAGAAAAATAAGTGTGTTTCCTTGTGCATCGAGTCTCAGTGAGTTAAATTTATGCCCGTTTCTCGGGATTTTGCTACAATAATTGAAGAGAAAAAAAACGCTCTCTCGACCCTTGCAAAAGTATAGTTAAAACCAATTGCAAATAAAAATGGATAAATGCGCGTGCCAAAGAGAAAACGTTACTACCACACTCGTCTATACTAACTATAAATGTTTTAAATAAAAGTCTAAAGAAGATATTTAGCGTTTTATTTGTCCCCATCAATATGTGTAAATTTCAATTGAAAAAGAACATCTAAAATTTTCGAGCGATTTAGGCTTTTCGAGTGATCAAAGTATAATAAAATAATGAGTTTCCACAAAATTCAAACAAAAATGAAGTTTGTTAGTATTGAATATAATATGTAGTTTCAAGGTTAATCGCGTTTACAAGAGAACTACACATAAGTATGAGCACACTACGACTGCTGGACTGCTTGTGGGAATATGCCGACACAATTCCGTCTCTCGTTTAGCACAACTCATTCTTAATTGCCTGCAGTTTCTAATTTTGGGTACTTATCGATCGAATATACTTAGCAGTTTTTGTTAGTGTCAATGTTAATGCAACATATCATCGTCAACACTTAAAATTTTGCACCTACAATTTTGGATTTCGAATAACGACAACAATTAACGCATATACATCTAATTACATATTTGCATAAAATTGCCGATTAACGGTATGTTGAGCGCTGCTGAAACCGCAAATAAAATTTTATGCTGGGAGTTGAAATTGAAACAGTTTTGGTTACAGCCATCCTCCTAAAAGAGGTATGACCTTTTTTAAAAGCTTGCACATTAAGCACATGTTTATGAAACCATATCTGCATATTTATATATATTTGATGTATCAATTATCTAAAATTTAGTAAGTTTTACTAATTATGAATGGAATATATATATGAATGAGTCAATCCAAAGCCTTCACAATGCCACCAATTTTCTTATAGATTAATTTGTAAAGTCTAATGGGCGCCTTTATGCATCCTTATTAATAAACTATTTTACATACATAGGTTATTTTAAGTAACCAAATCAGTCATAAAGAACTATTTATGTATATAGCGTATTTATATTTTATTACATCCACACA
This sequence comes from Bactrocera latifrons, assembly GCF_001853355.1. Taxonomy (NCBI): domain Eukaryota; kingdom Metazoa; phylum Arthropoda; class Insecta; order Diptera; family Tephritidae; genus Bactrocera; species Bactrocera latifrons. The sequence goes on along the minus strand of NW_017535897.1, from coordinate 60,366 downwards.
TATATATATATATATAGTATTATTTTATTCCTTTAGATAATTTCATATTAAAATCTTTTCTGAGACAAGGAAATAGAAGCATTCGACAGTGGAATAGGAAGCTGGATTGTAGGCTGGATGGGTGAAAGTGGGGAACAAAGGAGTGCTCTCAGCTTTTTGTTCATTAATGGTAGTACCGAGGACTGGCTACTTGCGGATCCTCTACAAACATATATCGAAATTTCGAAACATATTTATTATTATCAGATAATGAGTTTCTTCAATACATATTTATGTACGAAACTATGAAATTTTTTCAAAATATCCTTCTTTATTCCCTGTTCAGGGAAAGGAAGGTATTTAATTTGTGTCCTGTATATGCGCGAACTCAGATTTTAGACTTTTCAATCGTCCTTTTCTCTCAAAGAAGCTGCTCATTTGTCGAAACCGCCAATATCGTACCATTTATTGCGTATAGTTACCATTGAATATGTGTCCAAAAAACCTTTTTATTTGACGAGATATCTTGTTATTGGTGTAGCGTTAGAATTCTGGCGAGTTGACAGTCCTTGGCCGGATAAAAATCCGGGTCCGTTCCGGTTAAGTAGACCCGATTGTCGTGGGATATCTTCACGAGTTTTTCCATGGCCAACGGTACAATCACTGAAAAAATTGTTCACATTCACATCAGACAACTGTAGCATACATGTATGTATGCATGTAGCTGGCATACGAACTGACCGATGAAAATCAAGATAAAGAACTTTTTATACTCTTTTATGACATATCCAATGTATCCGTTGATACTGTTTTGCTTACTTATCTCCTCGAAAATCTTTCTGTTAGATAAATGAGAGATGGAAGAAGTAAGAAAAGGAAATTACCATTTTTTGCATCACCTCATCAAAATTGCGATACTTATATGCGAAGTATGAGTGGTTATAGCCCAATTCAGTCCATTTTCACACTAATAAATCAGAAGACAAATATAATGTTACCAACTCCATTTCATTGACTTTTGTTGAACAGTTCTAGAGATATGGTATTTCACTTAAAGTTAGGCGATGCCTCGCACATTATCTATTTTACACTGTTTCCTTTGAAGCTCTTAAGCTGTAAAATTTTCTGCTTCTTACGTATTTTCCATATTTATCGAATTATCTATTTTTAGCAGATTTCATCATAACCATTCACTTTTTACAAATTCTCAGCTCACGGATGTTTCTAAGTACCTACTTTCTCTACAAAACTACAGTTTTGTCATTTGGTGCTTAATTATAGTAGTTTATAGGTTTTCGATTAACGTCATTTAATGGATTGGCAAAAGGTCCGTTTCAGCCTATCTGCACCGAGCACTCTTGGGTGCTAAGTTTTATTACGATAATTAAATTTTTACTCAAGTTTTCAATTTCACAGACGGACCATTCCTAATTTTTAGTACCGAAACACATAATACTAATCGAACAATTATCGCTCAATCTAATTGAGATATTATATGTTGCACTCACCTCAAAAACACATTGTACACACTTTTTTTGGTTTTCTGTAAACTACTATAACTAATGTTTTAGAAATAAAAGAAAATAAATTTTTTATTTCTTTTGTTACTTGAACCATTCAGCGTTGTAACACTGATATAAAATATCCAAGCGGAACTTGGTAGCATTGAAGAAAGCAGCTATATCAATTTAATGAGGTATCCTCATACTCTGTGGTACGAAGTTAACTCGATAAGTTTATTGCTTTTATGAAAAGAGAGCAGAATCGAAGATAACTATTATATTTATTTATCGCTATGCTTGACTTCCACCTGAAAACCTAAAACTCGATTTCGTCACGTTAAATCATAAAAATAACTAGGCATTTTACGAACTTCTTAACTGTAATGTTCTAATGGATAATTAGAAATATTATAATCGATATATTTAGACTAGTATCTATAATAGGTACTTTCCTACCCTTCAAGCGTGCGGATTTTTATTTTTATTATATTTTTTATTATATCAAAACTAGTTGATCCCGCAGCCGTTGTCCTGCGTGAAATTATGCATTTTGAAATGAAAAGAAAGTTAACTTGATCATGTCATTTTTTTTGCAATGTAACGCAGCTCGATAAACAAGATTTTTTGGTTTCTGTTCCGATGTACCGAAAGATGGTTTTCCATTTCGTGAGCAACCCACGTATATCTGTTCGTATGCAAAACAGCATTTCCAAAGTTATGCCACACACTATGCGACTATTGTTGTGTCCTGTTGATTGTCATCTTAAATGCAATTTTCACTGGAAACGGAATACCTTTGAACTGAAATGGCAAATCGTTAGAACTCAAAGGAATTTGTAAAATCAAGCATTCTGCCCCATTGTATTCGATAGCTGAGTCACAATCAGTCGGCGCATGCAGATTGCGAAACATAATAACGATAGATCCTACTATGAGACGTAAATGATGTGGGGGCATACCACGCCTATCCAAAGAAATTAGAAATACCACGGGATAATTCACGGTGTCGTCTTCATTGTCAAAACGATCGATCGATTTGTATTAGCGCACGTCTCCCGGAATTTGATTTTGAATCCTCCAGTTAAGTCAACAACATCGGTATTTTTGGCTGCTAACATTGCGCGTGCACTTAAGGAATCGTAGTTACGATAATCTTCCACTATCCGAACATTCGTGATGAGTTCATTTTTTGTGAATTGATAAACGACGGATGGAATTGATATCAAACCACCGGAATTGACCCATTTCCAATTTTTAACGAAGTCGATGTAAAATGTCTACGGCAATGTCAAGTTTTTTCGTATTCCATAATTAACGTGGATTTGATGGCTGATATGTCGAAATGATTATCGCGAAAAGTGTGCAAACTTCATTTGCTTTGCATTAATTTTTAATTAAATAAATATTTTCATAAACTAAAATAAAAAGAAAATCATTATCGAATATCTTTAGATTTTGTATGCTTCATGACCGTTAAAAGAAAAGTTGACTAGATTTCTTGAGTGAGAGTGGCATTAATATCAAAGATTATCGTGAGCAAAGCTATTATATTGCCAGCAACATGATTGGGAAATACATCGGCTTACAAGCCCGAATTGAGAAAATAAATAAGTATGCAGAATACATTCCCTGTCTTGCACATTTGCAGACTGTTGTACAGAATCATTACTTTTCTCCGATTGTATTGAAAAACTCTATACATTTTTTCCGCTTCGATCTATCGATAATGATTCTACTTCAAAAATTCCGATTAACTTCCGAACAGTGTTCGGGCACTAGGTGGTCAGCCCCAGCTGATGCTACGACGGCACTTTTATGTGGATTTATCACTGTTAAGCAAGTATTGGAAGACATTTTCAATAACGTGGATCAAAAAGCCTAGTGCCGTAATATAGCTTACGGACCACTTTCAACGATGAATAAGTTAGAAACGGGAATAATAACAATTACGTGAAACGAAGTCCTAGAACGCTTGCAAGCGACTAGTGCTTCGCTGCACTGCAAGACCTTGATAAAAGGATACGTTCTTTATCAAGGCTACGTCCAAGCAATGCGATCTAAGCAATGCGATCCAGATTCAAAGATCTGACCTACGGTGAAGAATACTAGCAACAGACATCACGACGAATCAAGGAAAATACAAAGTACGACCATTTCAGCGGCTCTAGTACACTCGACGACTTTGTTGAAAATCAAACACCTGGACAACGTTTCGGATTTGAGGTGTTTCTTGTCATTATTGATAACGTACTGTCTGCTTTAACTAAAGATATGAAAGCATATCATAAAAGTACTAGTGTTTTTGAAGTACTTCGACAGCTAATATCTCTTATAACAGAAGAGATTTTGGAAAAATCCTCTAGTATGGTCAGTGCTTACGAAGATGATTTGGAGAACAGCCTAGGTGGCGAATTAGTGCAGTTCACAGCGCTCCTGAAAACAGATGTGGCTACGGTTATTGGCAGCAAGAAACAGGAGCCTCTGCAACAGCAATATTATAAACTTTTATTAAATAATTCTTTAGAATCGTGTATCCCAAACTTAGAAATAGCTTTGCGAATTTTCTTATCTCTCATGATCACTAACTGCAGTGGCGAACGTTCTTTTTCAGCATTAAAACGTATTAAAAATTAATTAAGGAACACGATGGGCAAAGAACATCTTAAATATCTCACTTTGTTGAATAAAGAGCATGACTTGCTCGATATTGAAAGTTTTATCTCTAAATTTGCCTATAATAAATCCAGAAGAGTTTATTTGTAACAATGTTGTTTTATTTAGAATCCTAAACTTGAGAACATATAGCAAACCAAGGACCCCTTGACAGAATTTGCTACAGGCCCCGCACTAGTTTAATCCGGCATTGGTAATAGCAATATTTGCTTTTACAAGGTGCGTTACAAAGTAAACACGACTTAAAAAAAAAAAACAGAACAAAAGGTTTTTCGACAAAATCAATTTATTTTATTCAAAATAGTCTCCTTCTGCTTCAATACAGCTTTTTACACTGTCCAAAAACACTCCGAACGCATGTTTTAGCTCGTTGGCTGGTATGACCACCAATATGTCGGCATAAGCCTGTAGAATGACCCCATAACGCCTTCCTTTCATGGGCAAATGCATTTTTTCGAAAAAGAAGAAGTCGCACCGTACCATATCAGGTGAATACGGGGGAGTGGTTAATGGTTAAAATGTGATTTTTCGTAAAATAAACGTCTTTCGAATGTATTGCAATTCTTACGAAGAAAGTAATGATTGCTCATATGTTCTCAGCAAAAATAAAGATAATTGCGAATATAAAATAGACGTATCAATCACCAATTTCAACACTACTCTTTATTTGACATATAGTCTGTTACATTTTTGTTTATTTTGAATATGAAAAATTAATATCGGAAAGCCAGAAGTTCAAACGTGCTTTGCAGAGAACATTTAATGTATTGCAAACCCGATTCTAATTTCTGGAATTTCTAATTTGAGAGCGTCGACTGTATCGCTACTCATTGCTCCCGCTGACCCAACATTCCTTTCGACTTAATACCCGATATATCGGTCGCTTTGTATAGGGTAATTTAGTGAGTATAGTGTAATTTACCATTAAATTCATTTGAAATTTGGTCAATACTGAAAATATATCTTAGAATAATAAGGTTGAGACTTTGTTAGTCAGGGAAGAGTAGAGAAGTTAATGTGATACCAAAAATTAGCGCAATTGATTCAAAACTTTACACAAAATTTTACACAGAAATTACTAAAATTTATTTTCTGCTAATAGAGAGAGTACAAACTGCTCGACTACACCCATATATACTTCTTTCTTGATTATAATGGTTTAGATTAATTATTCTAGAACATGTACATACGTTTGAAGCTGTTTTTAAGAGCAAAAATGGCAATTAACATTTTAACATATGAAAATGGTATTTTTGTTGCTTGCATTCATGTTTTTGATGCATTTTAATTGGTTTAAAAGTTTTTATTATAGTATTATTATGGAATAAGCTTCTAGATGGTTTTTATATTTATAGTTACTTTTTATTTCAGGTCTCACACGATTGGACTACGGCTATTAATAACTATTAATTTTATGAATAGCTCAATTAACATATATACTTATATTTGTATGTATATCGCGTATATAACAGAGTAGAATATTCGTATAATCGGCGAAGTTGTAACCATCTGTTCCGGAGTACTATCATCAATAACACTAAGAAAATATGATGGGGCCATGAGCCCGTCATTATTTGTATTAAATCCGAGTCGCAAGCGCGTCTCAAGCGGGCCTGCACCATGCTAGCACCGCCGAACCCGAGGTCAATATGCGGCCAGGACCCGGGCTGGTCGTGATGGCGCTTGCGTTTATTTCGGGGGCTCGGCGTGGCAGCACCAGCACCAGTTCCAAATCATCATCATCGGCCACATCATCATCATCACCACCGGCTTTTTTCACTTCTACCGCATCCGATAATGATCTTGAACCTCTGACACCTTCTCTGCTATTTCCAGCCTTCCTCGGCGGAGGCGGTGTGCTAACATCAGCTAATTCACGATCATTATCTAATCATCCTCTTCAAGATTCGGAAGGAGAAATTCGCAAAGAGGAGTATAACTACATATACAATAGCCACATAAACTTGCTCCCACTTGCATCCGCAAGTGATAGATCAGTCCAAAGCGATCAGCACCTTCGGTTGGAAACTCTATCTGGCTTAAAATCGTCTTCCCGTGCAACTAGACAAACGAGAATAATACGAAGTTTAAAAATAGGTAAAAGAAAACTAAACGAAAATAGACACGAAACCGAAGTCGACCGTGGGCGCGATCGGGAAAGTGACAGCGTGGGTAACTCGGAAAGTGTGATAGACCCTGAAAGTGGTAGCGGTAGTGGAATATACGATGTTGAGGACATCATCCCAAATGTGGAAGCAAAAACTAGCGCCAGTCTTTTAATTGATGATACCGCCATCAATATAAATACTGAAAAAATTTCCCTACGATATCCTACAAATTCTGCGGATACATCACAATCTTTGGACGAGGATGATATCTTAGCGTTGGTGGCCGAGGATGATCTTCTATCGGAAGAATCATTTGATCGACTCACGAAATTCACAGATGACAAAATTGGTTATGTCATTGTTGATGATTATGATGTAAAGGAGGACACAACTAGTGGTGTGAGTGAGGGCTTTTTAACTAATGCTCCTGAAAAGAAACTACAAAAACCGCGGGACGTCAAATACTTTAAAAATGAGAATAGTGAAAATGGTACTGAAGATCACTATAATTTTCAAAATGAACAAGAACACAGAAATGAAGAAGAAAAAACTAATGTAAAGGAAAATGCAAACCTAAATAAAAACGGAAAAAATTTCGTGGTACATAAAGAAAACAACCAAAATAATTTAAGGGTGATTGTCGATACTTCGTTTGCGGCCGCGTTTAATGAAAATGGCTTGAGTCACACCATTGCGACGGATAATGAGAGCAATACTCGAAATATCAATAGGTCAATATTCGAAAGCGAGTCTCCACTGACTCGACTTAATCCCTGGATATCTGCCTGTGACCTAGCACAACCTGGTACGGCACCAGATTTACAGGTGAGTTTTTTCAACATTTTCGTCATATAAACAATTATAAGATAAAACTATACTTCTAATCTTAAATAAATGCTAGTAAGGAAGTGGTAATTTTGGACGTAACCGAACATTTTAAATTAATTTTGTTTAGATTTAGATATCTTACATATTGATCGACATATGTATGTATAAATATATAGCATTGCTAACAGGAGGTAAGAAAATGTTTATTTTGGGTATATAAATACTAGGGCAAGTACTGACCCGATTTTATCTATTTTTTACGAAAGCTGCTCTGTCGTTGACAATATTTTGTCTTTGAATTTCGATAATATATTAGATGCGCAACTAAGTTTACGCTGTTTTTATGGCGGATGAGGTATGACTTCCCATTAAGTGTTTCCTGGTAGGTTTGATAAGTTTGGCATCATGAGGCCGGGCGCTGTCGTACAGCAGAATTTTTGTTTTGAATCATTTTTGATATGAAATTTCTTGACTTGTGATTCCTAAAGATGAATCAAGCTCTTCTTGTGATTCACGGGAGCTGTCCCCGTAAAGTTTTTTGAGTTCTTGATATGCTTCAGAAGCAGATTTGTTTAATTGCAACGACAACATTTCGGACATATTCGCACAAACAAATGTATATGACACATAGACAAAATCACTAATATGGAAACGCAGTTTTTTTTTCAAATATCTAAGTTATATATCAAAATCGATCACCACTAACTGCTACTATTGACGAATAGCGGGAACTGAGTTGTGCCAATAATATTTCGCAGATTGAACGACATTTAAAGTAAAAATTCATCCACTGGCACTATGTACATACATATTTGTGCAGAGTTTATTGAGATAACATCATCATCACTTTATTGATACACTCTAATGTGAAATAATCCCCCAATGAAAAGTTAAAAACAGCCTCGCGCTGTTGTTAAAGCTTAAGCGGTGTCTTTGCCAGTAAAGAAGAAGAAAGTGAGATAGTCACATGGAATATAAAACTTCGATATATAGGAAATGAACGAATAATATTATCTACCAAATTTGGATAAAATTGTCCAATTTTTACACCAATTCCTATCAAGCCCTGAAGTCCCATAGTGGCTCTGAGATATGAGGTTTATTTAAGCATTTATGGTTTTTCGCTTAACGCAATTTTGTGTTGGTGACAATGGTCAAATTCCGCCTATCTGCAAGGCCTGCCTCTTTAAGCTGCCAAGAACATGTATACTAAGTTTTACCAAGCGAACTCACAAGCACTCAGAATGCAATTCGCCTCGCTGTCCTGATCATAAACATTTACATATATATACTATATCAGTTTACAGGTGGCGGTTTACACGTTTTGATCCCCATGCGGCAATAATATATGAGCCCTTCTTTTACAATTTTAGCATTATGTTAGGAATTATGGTATTGATAGAAATTATATGTGTCCTTTCTACCAAATTTTCAGCTCTTTATTTAAAATTATTTTTTCAAAATATTTCATTATTGATATATGTATGTTCATAATCCTTTCGACAAAGTACACGTGACCGTCACGGTGTTTAACTTTAAGCCGCAAATATCTAAGATCTCTTAATGGGGTTTTCTGTACAAATTTACTCAGCAGTCTGCTCTAAATATATTGTACTTGCTTTCTTCCGCCAATATCTCTTCCTTCCAGAATGAAGAAACTGTTCCCAATTTAATTGTCGTCAAACTGCCAACGTACCTATTATTCTTCTTGCTAACAAAGACTTCTTTCATGCAATTCTGCTATTTTGCTCATCCCTTCGAAGGACTGTGTCACGCAACCTATTTTCTTTAAATAATTACACTTTTTGATCGACCTAAATCGTTTAAAGTAGGATTGTCAGAAATCGCTATGTGGGGTGTATTGGGGCAGATAAAAGTCTTAGCTTGCTGCATTAATATCTGGCGTTGCTCAGGTATACTCGGAAACATATTTTGAAGCAATTTATAAATAAATAGTTCACTTTCACTGAAATATTCTACATTGTTAGAATATCGAATATTATTAAATGTAGTATATGGAAGTTGAGGTAATTCGATGAAAACTTTCACATATTTTCAGCATTAAATTATATGTATGTATATTGTATCACTACTATACGTTCAGTTAATTTTCATAAAATATCTTACATATTGACCGATATATATACATATGCGGTATAAAGTCCGAATTTGAAAAACTTATAACTATAATACACCTTTATAATTATACTCTCGCAACAAAGTTGCTAAAGAGAGTATTATAGTTTTGTTCACATAACGGTTGTTTGTAAGTCCTAAAACTAGAAGAGTCAGATATA
>NW_017535897.1:0-50309 GCF_001853355.1 Bactrocera latifrons | reverse complement strand
AACCACGCCTTCTTCTAATATAACGCTATTTTGAATTCCATCTGATGCCTTCTCTGTATAATATATACATTAGGAACCAATGATGATAGCGGAATAAAACTTTACACAAATACGGTATTTGATGCGAGAGTAGAAAATGTTAGGTGAAACCGAACTTAGCCCTTCTTTACTTGTTTTTAGTTGATTTTCATATAACTTTTGCAGATGCATAGTAAAATATAGTAACAAAATTAAATAAGGCTATGACCTATAATTTAGATTTGAAAAATACCAAATTTGATTATAATCCATTCGTGAAAATTGTTAGAAAAGTGATAATAATTATACCATATGTAGTATATGGAAGTTGGGGTCTCTGTTTTTGACAATACCACATACTATTAACAAGCCACATATTATATTAAAAAACCAATCATATAGAGTAAAGTCAGCCAGATGTTGGAAAATCCTGATATTAGTTATATAAAGGCTAGGTCGAAAATCTGTATAATAAGTATATGGGGGCTCAGGGAATCATCCGGTTCAAACCATTTTTAAAACTTAGTATTACTATTGTCAGGAAAGGATTCTCTCTGAATTTCAATTATATATCAGTCGATATTTTCGGTCAAAAATCAACTATAGATACTTGGATCACATATTCGTTACCTAGGGGCTTGAACAATTTTGGTTGGATTTGGACAATTTTAGGTAATAAAATGTTCATTTTCACATCGTTGGAATGAGTTATTATAATATTTAGGAGATATGTACATTACTCTTATTAGAAGGCGGGGCCGCACCCACTTAAAAAAAAAAAAATATTATCATAGGTGCCCCTTGCGAATGTGATCTTCTGTGTCTAATTAGAGTTTTATATCTTAATTTAGTGATTAGTTATTGGGCTTTACAGGTTCTTAGTTAATATCGTTTTGTGGGCGTGACACTGGTCCGATTACGCCCATCTACGAATTCGTAATATTTTTTACTAAGGAAGGTGCATACCAAGTTCTCTCAATTTTTACAAAAGTTACAGCTTGCTTCACCTGGATTTCTACTCGTCTCGTCATTCTGATCACTTACATATATTATATTTACATAACCCTATGTCTATCTCGCTAAGATGGACCGTTCATACTTTTTGCGTCTATCAAGCTGTTGATTCTATTGTCAGTGTCACTCAGTTTCACTCTAATAAATTTTTGTATTGTCACTGTAATAAATTTTTGTTTATACTTAAGTCTGATCCGTTACTCTGTCTGATTCTGTCAGTTCGGTTCATGTACACGAAGCGCACCATTTGTCTTCAAATCAGCGATAGAGAGCAACTTTAAATCAATAGCGCTCAGCTTATACCTGATTTGTTTATGGACGTTCGTATCAGCAGAAAATACCCGAAGTGAGGCAAGCTCATACTTCAATGATTGAGATGATCGACAGCGTTTGATTTGTATATCATCCCCTAAACACTGATTTAGTCGGGCCCTTCTTTTTTATTTCAAATACAAGCGTTTGTTTATACATGTATGTATGAATATACATATGTAATATCTATAATGGATATTACATCAAGTACATACATACAACACATATGCATGCATGGAATTTCCATTGTTTACGCTTCGAAAATTTGTAACACGCCTACATTTTCAAAGCTGATACATTTTTGCCACACATAATTCAAATCAGTCCAGCAGAAAATTGTTGTTGTTTGCTGTACTTATAGATTTACCCAAAGATTTACTCGTAGATTTACTTATAGTTTACCCAAAATTTCACATCAATTCAAACAATCATCGCAACGCTATAAACTGTCATGATACGATTGGAACCGAGGCCAGCCGTACCGTTTACTCGATCATGATTGCCGAAGAACAGATTGTTCGTGTTGCACCAGATCAGTTGACGCTGGCGTCTACTCGAATTGATCAACAATGTTGTCTATGCTGAACTAAATTGATTTGATGGTATTTTTGGCATCACTCTTTGCGGTATAAAGTCAGCCTAGAGTTCAAAAGTTTTTCAATTATGTACATATGTATATCGGGGTTAAAGGAAGAATTGCCCAGATTCAATCCGTTTTTTACGCACATACATGGCGAGGTTGGCGACGTTATTAACCGATTTCACGCTGTTCACATTGTCATATGAAGTGGCAAAATGATTTGGTGATGTTAAGTACATCAGCTTCAATAGTTTGGGAGATACAGACATACATATGTACATATTAAACCAGATAGTTGAGCGGCTAGACACACTTTTCAAAGATTTTCAATTTACCAGTGTTACTCTTTAATTTAACTCCTTGTGCTAAATTACAGTTTTGTTTTTTAATTTGCGACTTAGTTGTTGCAATTTATAAATATTCGATGCATGACCCAACGTCGCCTGTGTGACAAACAACATAGCAGCAAGTTCCATCTAGATTTTTTAATTTTTACTTAAGTTATCAATTGCACAAACTGAAGGACTAACAGACATTCATTCGGAATTCAACACGTCTCGTCATCCTGTTCATTTATATATCCGTATTCGAAATACTAAGAACAACCAAAGTGAAATTCATTAATAATTTTGTTTTTTGTTTTTTGTAAAATAATTCAAACGTTTTCTCCAAATATACATATGTAGGTGCATTGTTAGAGTTTCTGAAAAGTGCTCAACTTGATTATCGTATGCATGTTAAGATTTTTTAGAGCTGCTGCTTTGAGAAACTACCCGATAGAAAATTAAAACCAAATTCAAAAAAGCGGTTTATTTGGGAGTTACTTTCCTTTACTGAAAATTTTGCAAATAAAAGGGCTACTTGAATTCGCTCGAAAGTTTGTAGGCAAACTCTCTCTGCCACTTTGACACAAGATTCTTTGCACTGATGATACAAACATTGTTTAGTTCGACTGTGGTAAGGAAAATCAATATGTCAGAGCATCCTCTAATCATAAAGGCAATACAAAATGTGCAATGGACACTATATGGACGACTCCGTTTTCCTTAATGTGGTGCTGGGTCTGTTGCACAAATGTTTATCGAAAAAGAAATTTAAATAAAATACGTATAGAAAAATTTTATTCATGTATTTTTAAGTTCGCTTTGGTTGTTCTTATTCTTTCGAACACGTCTGTATATACGTAATATGTACATATATGTATATAATACACAAACAACCGTTAGGTGAACAAAACTATTATGCACCGTAACAACATGTTACAAGAATACAAGAATACACATACAAACATACATATGTATGAATATAGGCATGGCCGATTATACTTGACGATTTCTGTTAATGTACGAATTCAAAAAATTAATCAGTTTTTTAACTAATTACGAAATCAAATTCAAACGAACTGTGTCATCTATAGCCAATGTCATGTGTCAATGTGCACTGGCAACTGAAAAAGTCATTTGGATTTGTGCCAGCAATGCAAATCGCACAATTTCCTGGCTGTCCGGATGGTTATTGTACGCCAATGTTAACATAAACGTGATTGCAAATTAAGTATCAATCGGCGCAGCAGGAACTATTTGAATTGCTTCAGTGTCAGATTTATAATAATTCACCGTAATATTTTCACAAGTACACATGTATGTATGTATGTATGTATGTACGTTTAGTATTATTTTTAAAATATCTGTTTGGAATGATTTGACTGATGAAAATGAATGGTTGATACATATGCATACATATGTATTTATATATGCACATTACTGAAACTGTAAGACGCTATCGCTTTTCGCTACGACATCGTCGACAGCGGCTAGTATTCAATAATATCAGCTGAAAAGTACTACATTAACTATAATATTAAATTACTTAAAATAGGTAGCGACGGTCAGCACTATGTGCATGTACATACATACATATATACATATGTATATGTATTTAGAACGAGTAAAGTAGTCGGACTTTATTTTAAAAACAGTGGTTTACTATGGTCCCCATTTGGTCGATGCTTTCCTACATATTACAATTTCCATTTCGATACAATAATATGCACATCCATATGTACATACATATGCATGTGTGTTATGTGTTTTAATTGATGATTATTGGGCCCAAATCCCTATGGCATTCCTATTCTCGTCAGACAAACTAGTTTAGTTACCAGTGCCTAGGCTAACACAAACATATGTATGTATGTACATAAATGTTCTCATACTTGTAGACACATAGAGTACATGTGTATCATTTACGAAAGCGCTTTGGCACTTACAGTATACGTAGATACATACATATGTATGTAAATGCCAGATGTATAGTACGAGTGGGTACATATGGGGACATATGTATGTCGAAATAACTATTTAAATCAAAAGAGGCAAATATTTTCCACATATTTTTGCGGTAACAATTATAAGAGTTCGAGGTCATTTTTACATAATCATGCACATGTGAGCATGCAAATATATGTTTTCATACATTTGTGTGTGTATATGATTTTGTATATATGTACATATGTACATACATTCATATCCAACAAAAACACAGGCGAAAATTGAATACCCACGAAGAAAAAATACATTTATCTATATAAATACATTATTACTATTTATAAACAGATGAATACGTACATATGGTCATATAGAGAATACCACTCACAGAATGAAACAAATATTTGAATAACAATTAAAGTGGCTGATTTTGTTTGTGTTAGTCAACATTCTTCTTTTCATAATTTACGCCTGCCATATTAACCATAACAACTAAACACTAAAAACGGTGACAAGTTCACCCAGTCTAAACACTAAAGGCAACACTTACAATTTTACTACTTAACCTCGGCTCTGTACGCATAGCCTTTCCTTACTAATATGCCAGCTTCCTCTAATTTTCAGTAACCCCTTTCCTCAAAAATGCAACGTAGCATGTTCGTATACACACATACATATGTACATAAAAGCACTTGTAAAAACGTGGACATTGTTATACCTATGTAGGTGCTCGGCGGAGGTACGACTGACATTCTGTTCTACATGTACTTGAATGCTTTTTTTTGTGAATCTAAGAAAAAGATTTATAAAAGGAAAAATAATGTAAAACACAATAAAACGGAACTATTGTTCTTTAAAACCTCCAACAATGGACTACCTTTTCCCAAGTACAAGAGACCTTTGTGGTAAGGAAATCGGCGTAAGGACATAGGTAAAGTTAGTGGTGAGTAGACATGCGCAATCAAAAGTGGCAACATTGCCACCAACGCAGTGGAAATGACAACAAACACAAATAACAATGATAATATTAGTTCAAATACACATAGCAAACTCGAAGGCTTGGGAAACACCCAGTAAGCCACAGCTTGCTTCTAAAAAGTAGTTATGGTTACGTGGCAGATATATATGTATGTACTTTCATATTCATAATAAGTGCCAATAAGTGCAGCCGCGGCTTCGAAATTAAAATATAGTTACTGAAGATTCGCAGGGTTAATGACATCTAGTAGTTAGGTAATAATTGTATCGTATGTGTATATCGCCACCTAAAATGCAAAATAACGTATCATCAAAAAATTCGAAATTGAGTATCTTATTGATTATGATTCACTACTTCGAATTACATATTTCCAACATTTTCAAGTTCTGCGCTCAAATCTGAACCAGTTTTAACCAATATTAAAATTTCTTTTTACTCTTGTTCCATTTTATTTTTTCGTGTTTCATTCAAACCACGGTAAATTTTCGAAAATGTTGTTACGTTATTTTGCATTTTAGGGGACGATATAATCTAATAAACAAAAAAATAGACATGTGAATTATTGCGTTAATGACGATTAGAGCTGATGATATTTTCAATATTACTATAGTGTAATTTTTCAAATTACTTTTGGGAATCATAAGAGACTACACTACATCACATTCGATTTAAAGCATACTTTAATTCCAACATCAAAATTAAATGATCAACCGTTAGATAGTAACTAATGAAACAAGTGTATGGTAAATTGAGACGAATATCAATATTCATAAAATAAATGGATGCAAGATTTTTATCGTCTTTGATATTCATATTTAAGAGTAATCAGTGTCTCTTTGCGCTTGCTAAACACAGCGCAACAACTTTATTGCTTTAAACTGCCGCAAACAAAAGAAAAAAGTTCTTGGACTGTGACGAACTGGTATGAATTTGGCATAACCTTTCTCTAGGTCTGAACCAGAAATTAGTTCGCATCTCACTACGGCGTAGTGTGTAAATTAGTGCGTACCATTTGAACATACTCCCTTATGAACATTGTGAGTATTTGCATTCTTTATACAAGTATACATACATACAAAAGGTTATGATTTTATGTGTAAAAGAAACGGAAATCTTAAAATGGAGTAATATGAGTAAAGAAGCACAGATATGTTGGCTAGGCAAAATTTGTTTTCTTGAAATTTAAATCGCATACTCTATACTTTTTATATAAAAAATATTATTGCCATTGAATCTTGACAACCCTTGGCGACACGAAACTGAACTTAATATAAGTACATGCACACCTACAGAAATAATATTCTGTGCTCAAAAAATAAGGTGACATTTGAATTTAAACTGCCCGGGTCGAAGGATTTGGAGAATTTTTGTTTTTTTTTAGGTTTTTAGTACTGTCAGTCACATTTATGTCCAATTTCATGTCAAAATATTCATTAGTGTTTGAGATACGTGTCGTTTTGTGAGCTGCTAAAAGTGAGTTTTTCGTTTTTTGCGAAGTCGAATTTGTTGAGCGAAGAATTTGCATTAACTGATCATTTCGCCAAAAACTCAACTGATATCGTTCCGCAACCACCGTATTCACCTGATCTGGCGCCGTGCGACTTCTGGCTGTTCACCAAGCTCAAAAGACCGCTCCGGGGACACCGTTTTTATACGATATTCAAGCTGCAGCGAAGACGGAACTGAAGGCCATCCCGGAAAGTGACTACAACCAGTGTTTCGGAGATTGGAAAATCCGTTGGCATAATGTACTACCTCTAGTGGGGATTACTTTGAAGGGGATGAAATTGATTTGGAAGGATAAAGAATTTTCAAAACAAATACAATCTTTTTTGGGCACAGAGTATGTATGTATAAATACTAAAAAACTGATAGAAGTTTGAGCTTATTTAGTTAAAAATCACTAATACACCCAAAATGTTTTACTATTTAATATTATATGCAAAGAATATTATTTTAGAAATTTCATTTCTATGATTTGTTTTTACAGTCAGGATAAAGCTTCCGGTGTTCTTGTGCGCAGAATGAATAAATTGCTTTGCTTCTCTTCAAATGCAATGAAACCATGAAATGCATCATTTTGAAAACTTCTTCTTGACATTTTTATACATATAGTCAACTATGGGCACCATGGGTTAACGGATAATTTTTGGTTAGACTTTCAGTCATTTTTTTTTTTTTTTTAATGATAAGAGAGATTTTTCATCATTCAAGCCTTGTGCTTTGTCTTTTTTGTTTTCAGATTTAAAACTCGTATTTGTATATCAACTTTGACCCTAGTAGTCACAAGCAATTTACAATTTTAATATTTTTTATTCCGAATGTGATTTTGAGAATGATGCCATTTAACATGGATTTCCTTAAGTAGTAGCAATAATTCCACAAATTCTATTTTTTGCTAAAGATTTTTGAATTACTAAAAAATCATGTTTGGGGCTTACATATCAGTTTTTAATAAGCTTAAATAAAATCGATTAAAAATTACACTACATATTGCTCATTTTGCTCATCAACACTCGCCCAAGCACCTACATGATTATCTAACTCAAGATTTCCGAGGCGAGAACATAGAAAGTTTTTAAAAGAATTCAAATTATGCCATCTATTTATTTAGCTTCATTGACTTCAAAAGAAAAAATTCTGATAAGGCACTTTTACAGTCAAAATGCATTGGAACCAGGTCTTAACATAGGAAGCCACGAAAAACAAGCAAATATAAAGCAGCCTTATCATTATTTGTCAATTTCACTTGAGTTCTAAGAAGTTATATTTTCAGTATTTCGATCTCAAATTTTTCGATTTTTTTCTCTATCTAAAAATAACACTTAATTCCGCCTTTGTCTATTCTCCCCCTGGTGAGTTTTCAAATCTTGGTACAGCTTTTAATCTTCCTTATTTCCATATGAAATAACTACCGGAAGACATTTTTTTTTTTTTTCATCTAAAGCAGGCAATCATCCTTTTCCTTCATTCTTTAGTGACACATGTTTAGCTCCGCTAATAATTTTGAACTTCGGCTGCACTGAAGTTAATATACCCTTCACAGGTGCATTTCTTTAACTAACTATGTGTTCAGTTTGCATGGAAGCTATATGCTATAGTAATTCGTTCTGAAAAATTTTTTCGGAGATTATATTATTACCTTAAGCAGTAATCCATGTCAAATTTTGTGAAGATACCACGAAGATTCCATACAAGCTCTTGATTCTGATCGTTCGTGCAAGTTTTCCATACAAGAACTTGATTCCGATCATTCAGTATAAACTTCGTCTTATTGCTGTATTTTAGTTCACGTCAGCTAAAATTATATTACACATATATTCAAATGAGGGGCATGTTTGTGACATTAATTCGATATTGAGGTCAAGTGGGAAACGTCAACAAGAGGATCGAAATTCTTTATATTAGGGATTTGAAGTTTAGACCAAAGTGTAGATCAATTTCATTCTAATTGAAAGAAAACTTGTAAATGTACAAGTTTCATTCAAATAAGTATCACATTTTCACCAAATTGAACGGTTTAAAGTCAGGTGCAAAACAAAAATTATTATTATATGGGGTGTTTTGAAGGCAGATAACGGGAAGGGTGGACTGCATTAATTTGGATATTGCTCAGGTATACTTGAAAAGACATTTTCAAGAATTTCTTAAATATAAAACTCGCACACTATTCGACTTATTCTTCATACGGTTTGTTAAAAAAACGAAAATCATTATAAAAAGTATATGAGAGTCAATTTTGTCAATACCAGATTTTATTAGCATGCCACATACTAATAAATTATTCCTGGGTTTAATTAAGATACCTCGCAAACTATCACCAATCGCATGGAGTAAAGTCAGCCGGAAGTTCGAAAATCCTGATATTTGTAATATGGGAGCTATGTCAAGAAATACTGCTATGATCATTTGCATTGAGATAAATTTGGATAAAATTGGTATTGGGGGTCTTGAGATAAGTGATTTTACACAATACTCGGCGGTGGCCCGTCCGTCGTCCAATTTTACCCCGGCTCCTATAAACCCCTCATACTCTCTTGTGAACAATTTGTTTCTGTCGTATTTAGTTAATAGGGATGTTCTCTTGCTCTTGTAAGATTGCATGATGCAAAAATCCTATTCCGAAATATGCAAGGTCAAGAGAGCACACATTACAGAATCTAGTGATACATGAACGGCTGATTCGATCAATTTATTGAGAATGGTTATTGTGAATTGGCGCAGATTCAGTATTCATTCTTAACAAAAAAACTGTAACTGTGTAATTTATACAATCTTTAAGTATAATTAATAAAATCTGTTTAAAACTTACCATCCTCAACAATTTAACGGCGAAATATGTCTTTATGTAAAATGACACCTAAAATAGGGTTGTAATTATATTTTTACGTGTCATTGTACAAAACTAAACATGGGTTTTAGTCTGACATATTTTACAGCAGTGCAAGAGCTTTGCAAGACCAAAAGAATCCCCCTAATGATTTATCGCACTTTTATTGGTTTTTAACCGACCGTTATATGAGGAGTTGATGGAGTTATCCTCTGATTTCATCCATTTTCACAGTGGTGATAGAAATACTTAAGGGATTTTTCTCGAGTAAATTTGGTTATTTTATTGATTTAGGAGATATGTAACTTAAACTTCATTCTTTCCAAGAAACAAGTATATACTTACCTCAATAAAAAAATTACAGGTTATCCGATAGCGATTGATCGAAAACATTTGAGACAAATATAGGTACCGTCCGACGGGTACGTTTAAATGCTGTATTGTATACACATCGTACAAAGACATGCTCTAAAATGTCTGACAATTAGAATGATTAAAAGAAAGTTCAAAGGAAAGTTCTTAGTTGGGTTCAAGCGACATACACGACGGTCGAATTCGAGTAAATCGTGGTTCAACTTTCCACGTGTTGTAGTAGAATCGCCTTCTTCGTTAGAATCTAATTTTCACTTTCCAATGGAATTGAGTCATACTGTTAAGTTTGCAATTGTAATTTGATTTACCTATTCAACTGGGTCTAAAGAATCTGTTTGCTAGTAAGTTACAAATTTTATTGTAATCTTTATTGTAATTGATTTCTTAGAACAATGAATGTTGAATTTTTTCGCAACATACTTTTGCCAACACCAAAAGTATTTCCCCGGGTTTAATGCTTCCAGGTTGTAAGGCTATGAAATGTTCAGTCAGTTGCAGCAGAACTTAGCACTTCCTTACTTGATAAAATAAAATTCTCAAAAATAGATTAGAGTAAATTTATTTTCAAATTAGAAATCAACTATCTCAACTTTAACGAGATAAGTTAACGTTGAGATAGTTGAATATTTAAATATGCCGATAATTGATAGTTTAAATATGCCTATAATCGCGAGGACCGAATGCTTACCGAAATCTTTAAACATTGTGTTAAAAACCTGCTTAGAAGAGATATTTTTATTCTTTATATTGGTTTATTTTAAACCATAAATTCGGTAGTTCCTTGGGTCAGAAAGTATCTAAATACTATATGATAGAAAATATTTATTGGTTATATTATATTTTGCGTTTTGGTTAAGTCTATTTTCTTCGCTATATTTGGCTATTCCCCTTTTTGAAACAGCTCATTCTTTTAATCGAGAACAAAATAAAGGCTGCTCTTATTTTCTTCTGGGATACTGAACTTAGAAAAAGTTCAGTTAAAGGGATTTGGATAAATTTAACTATCAAGTATCGGCAATATTACGATTCTTCCGGCGCCGCGATTTGATGGTACGGATGGATAGAGGAGCTCCTCGGGATTTAGAAATGTTTTCGAGATATTTCACTTTAAAGTTCAAAAATTTGTAGAAACAATGCTCGTTATTTCACTATGCTTATCCCACTTTTCACACATTTTTTTAATTAATATATATTTAATTACACCGTACACATACGTATATATCAAAAATTTACACTAATTGTATATTTTTAAGAAAATAAATATACTTTAAAAATTTTTTTGCACATTAAAAGTTTCAAGAGATTTGTGTGTTTACATTTATGACAATTAGCAGTGTTGCTATACTTTGTGTCCTGAAAATATAATCAAAAATCTGTTTCATACTTAGAGATATAAATAATTCAAAATGAAATATTGTTTCATATATTTATATGGATTATATTACATATATTACGTAAAAAATATAGAAAAATATTAATATACTATATTTAGTAAATACCGGTTTTATATTGCCAACAAAAAGAAGTATGATCACCCCGGTGTTGGACCGATCAGGGTTATTTTTTTGAAGCGCGGCCGGTTTATTTTTTTGAAGCGCGGCCGAAGGCCGCCAGTGCAGAAAATAGTTTGACACAAAAGAACTATGATCACCCCGGTGTTGGACCGACCAGGGTTATTTTTTTGAAGCGCGGCCGAAGGCCGCCAATGCAGAAAGTAGTTTGACATAAAGTAATATTATTTTTTATCCTTATTTATCATATAACATAAGATACAACAAAAACTTGTACCATTCTCTCAATATATGCTAAACAGAAAATTATTTAGTAGTTTTTTCAAAACACAATATGTGGCAACACTAGTACTTGTCATGACATGTAAAGAAAAACAAAATAAGAGTGAATTCCATACAAAATTGTGGAACTTTAAAGTGAAATATCTCGAAAACTATGAGTCTGAGGACGGTATATGTGTATACATTTTTTAATCCTGAGGAGCTCCTCTATCCATCCGTACCATCAAATCGCGGCGCCGGAAGTATCGTAATCGTGCCCAAGTATCATATAATATTTAGTTATTCAAAATCATTTTGTAATTTAATAAAATTTAAATCAAAATTGAGAAAAATTAATTTATACATATTTAAGAACTGCACTAAATCGGATCGTCGCGGACTTTACTAAATGTTTTTTGTTTACTATTTCAAACTGAACAAGGATAGATAAAGAATGAAACGTCCATATTGTCTTTTCAATACTTCATTCAGCATTTATTAGTTGTTTATTAATTCAGGAAGAAAAGCAAAACACTTGTTGATGAGCTGCTCGCTGTGCCCCTTAAGTTTCTTTTACTAAATTGAATGTTCACGTGATCCTTTAGTTCATTGAATTGAAAACTCGTATTTTACATTTTCTATGTTACGATTATCCTGAGTACGTGCTGTCCCCAGTATAATACTTTGAAAAAACTTGTTGGCGAATTCCCATCAGGATTCTAAATCAGTTTTGGCGATCTTAAATTTTTCCATTGTTAGGTGACGAGATTTGGCATCCACTGGTGTTACTTATGTAATTGTATGTGGGTAGTTTATAGTTATCGAAATCGATTTATTTGGCGATAGCGTGAAAAGCTTTTTCTTCTGTTACATCGTGTGTTTGTAACTTCGTTACACGGCAAATAGTAGTCCACACTACTACTATTCTACTAGGGTGAGATTTGGGTGCAACCGAACATTTTATACTCTTGCGACTTGCAAAAATCAAAGCCAGGGAATTACCCAAAAGTGAAAAAGATCAAACAGAAGAACGAAATTCAAGCAATTTTATATATACATACATACATACATACATGTATATTTTATCTTTATATGTAGTATATGGGAGTTGGCGAGGTATCGATCCGATTTTATCTATTAGCTATTATCATGCCACATACTAAAAATGTTCCCTGGGTTTCATGAAGGTACTTCACATACAATTTCTCCAATCATATGGAGTCGGATATTAGAAAATCCTGATATTAGTTGAATGGGGGCAAAATCAAGTTTTCTCCCAATTTTAATTTTTGATCATAAGGTGGAGTACTCTTAAGGCTTTATTTCTATTAATTGCTTCCTGATTTGTGTACTGGAAAGTGAAAGAAGCAGACGGAATTTAAAATTGTGCTATATGGGAAGTAGGCGTGGTTGTAGTGTAAGAAGAATGCGAACAAAATTTGGTCGAAATCAGTTGGGTGGGACCCGAGGTATGGGATTACCAAAAAGTGGCCGTAAAGCCTTCTCATATCATCTCGGGTGAAAAATTATATGTCTCTGGCGTATTTAGCTACTCGATGGGAGAGAGCTGGCTTATGTAGGATTTCATCCGTTTTCACAGTGTTGGTAGAGATACTTAAGGGATTTTTCTCGAATTTGGTTATTTCATTGCTTTAGGAGTTATTTGCTTCTTAGAGGGCAGCGCCACACCCACGTTTTTTGTTTTTTTTTGTAGATACAGTGACTGACACGACCAACCGGATGAACTCAGCTTTGTCTTTGGATGTAAGTTAATGTTATTGAAATTTGAACATTTAGCTTAACATATTATATATCATTAAAAAGGAAATTTTATGCACTTTTTTTTTTATATAACCCAGAAAAAATTTAACTTCATATTTAACATAAACAAAAAAAGTCCAATACACACTTCAAATTCATCTCACACGACTAACCGGATTTTTTTTATACACACTATAGTTCTAGTATTAAGTAGCGAAACCTTTTGAAGAAATTACTGCTTCTAAACGTTTTGGATCGAGTCAACCAGCTTCTGATAGAAATCGGGGTTTACAGAACTCCATGCTTCCAGTATCGCTGCTTTGAGCTCCCCAATATTGGAATACTGTTTTCTATACACTTTTCGTCCTACTTCGTTCGACACATGCTTAATTATATTTAGATATGGGGATTGTGTCGGTGTTTCCATTACGTGTGGGCAATTATGTATCAGCCAAATTCGAGCGATTACTGATTTGTGCTTCGGACCGTTGTCCCGATAGAAAATAAAGTCTTTTTGGATACCAAATTTTTAACAAGATGCTTTGACATTCTCCTTGAGAATATCGACATACTGAAAACGATCCAAAATATTTTTTACAAAATGATTTCCGGTTCCCTTTGCTGATACACATCCCCAGATCATGATTGAGCCAACACCATGCTTCATAGTAGCTCTAGTATGTTTTGGAAAATGGGCATGGCCATACAAACTTGCGCCCATCGGAACCTTGCAAATTGAATTTGCTTTCATCCGTAAAAAGTACCTAAATCATGCACAAATTTATCATTGAAACTGTTTTCAGCAAGATCCGATGAAAATTATGAAACTTACCCTATTCCAAAACTCTTTGGATTTGTTCAGGTGCGCTTTAGCAAATTCAAGTCCTTTTTTCTTATTTTTTCCGATATTTATGGCTTTTTTACCATCGCCCTTCCATGCAAATTGTTGTTTCGAAGTGTTCGTCGACTAGTTTCAGCTGAAACTTTTTTGCATAGATCCTTTTCAACTATAATTTTTATAGTTGCTGCTGTAGACTCCGGACTGTTATTAATAATTCGCAATATGAAACGCTTATCATTTTCTGTTAATATTTTCCCTTGGCCTTTTCTGGATATGTTACACAGTCTATTTTCCTTCCGAAACTTTCTTACAATATCGGGGATAGTGGAAGTACTTCGCTTTACTATATCTGATATTTCTTTTATATTTTCTCCATCTTTTCGGAGTGGTATTATTAAATTTCTAATATCAATAGATGTCTGAGTACGTGAAGGGAATATAATTGATATAACTAAACATTAAGCAATGCAATTTACAACTGGTTCAATGTAAGAATTAGCACTACACATTTTCACAGAATTTTAAATGGAATAAAGGTCCTGTTACTTTACCGTGGGCTTCTATTGGTTTTTATCCGGTTAGTCGAATGAGATGAATTTGCAGTGTGTATTGGACTTTTTGTGTTTATGTTAAATATGCAGTTAAATTTATACTGGGTTATGTAAAAAATAAAAAATGCATAAAATTTCCTTTTTAATGATATATAATAGTTAAGCTAAATTTTTATTTCAATAGCATTAACTTACATCCAAAGCTAAAGCTGAGTTCATTCGGTTGGTCGTGTGAGTCACTGCATATCCGATGGTGTGATTACGCCCATCTACGAACTCGCAATTTGTATTTACTAAGGAACGTCTATACCAAGTTGCATAAAGACATCTCAATTTTTATTCAAGTTACAGCTTTCATGAACGAACAGACAGACAGTCACCCGGATTTCAGCTCGTCCTAATCATTTATATGATATATTTTATCGGTTACTTTAAGGTTATATGTACGTACAACTGTTAGGTGAACGAAACTATTACACTTTGTAGCAACTTGTTGTAAGAATATAAAAAGAGGGCAATATTTAGTTTCAATACCTTTTGACTTAAATTGTAAGTTATGTATTGTTGGCTGGTAGTTACGGAATGGGAATGAGAAAACTTTAATACATACATACATAGATCCAGAGGCGTCTAATGAGAATACGAACTATTTTATTGGGCGAAATTGACAACCCCTTGGCCTAAGTTTTATCCAATTTGTTAATATTTTAAATACCATACAGTGATATACGGAATTTTCGTGTATATTTTAATTAAAAGAAGGAAATACTGCAATCACTAGATTATTTCGGAATTAGGTAAGATTTCTTATTTGTATATTGACCGATAAATGCGGTATAAAGTCAGCCAGAAGTTCGAAAATATTTACTAACACCATCACCTGTGTATTATCACAATAATATTTTCCACGAATTTCAACATTTACTGGTTTCGACATACATACATACATATGTGTGTATATGATGTCTGCGTCCTTAAAAAGTTTTAGTCCGATTTCAACAACTTTTGGGTACAGAATTAAATACCTTTAAAACACGAGCATAAGCCCGTTCGAATTGTAGAGTTTTACTCTAATAAATTCACTGAGGTTCGATCTGTATACTGAGAAGTGAAGTAATTATATGGAATTTAAAAGTTTGTTATATGGGAAATAATCGTGGTTGGCAACTGGTTTCGTCCACAGTGTGTCATATTTGTTGGGATAACCTTACCCAATTTGGTAGAAATCGGATTCGTCCACTTTTTACACCTGCTCGTATAAAGCTCCTCCCTACCATCTTGGTTGTTAAGTTTAATGCTTGTAACGTATTTATCGTCTTTTCAGTAGTTTTCAACATAACCGTTATATGGGGAGTGGGCTTGGTTATTATTTGATTTTACCCATTTTTCCTATGCTAAAAAGACTTCTTTACTTTGTAGATATTATCTTTTCAAGGAATAAATAAATGTAATTTGAACTTTGCGCGCACTTATTTGATTTACTATTCAAAATCAAACTTCCAAATAATTACATAACATTTGTTATATCGCATATCAACTATTTATGTATTTCTTATATAAAATAAATTTCTTAAACTACGACTAAATAATGATAATTTTGCTTGTTTTAAGCCTTTACCTGCAAAAGCCACAATTTGTTTGGCTGAATGCCAAGTAAATTCCAACGTTTAAATATTAGAAAGTGCAACAGTAGTGTCATTTCAGGAGACATAAGTGACGTTTTGGGCCAACAATCAAGAAAAGTGACGATAGCCTCAGGAGGCATTCGTGACATGTTGACGTTCGTGTGAAACAGGCAATTGCATGCGTCTTTTACATAGACGGCCATATTTGTATGAAGAAGCGGCTATTACTCTTTTCATACATATATGTAAGTATGTATACCAACAGTAAGAGAAGTTGGCAGTCATGTCTGTAACGTGAACGAGGCATTTTCACCAACATCATTCAAAAAGTTGTCTCTCAAAAGCACTACAAGTGAATATTCTGCCGTAAGGGCATACACATGCTCATATACGAACATACATATATATTAAAAGACACAAAAAAAAGGCCTAAGTTCAAATTTTACCAAATATTTGTTAGAATTAAAGGTAAGCGAGATATTTGCAAGCCTTTGTAAAACGGGTTTATATTAAATGGTGGGTCAGGTGAATTAAATTTCATTACAACATCGAGACTTGTACTTCAAAATGAGTCCAACAACAGAATTTGCTATATTAAGGGATCGTCTCAGTGTGACCCTACGAATGAAATTAACTAATCAGTCCGCTTTTTTATAAATAAATACATTTATGACAAATACATAATTATTTTTTTATGTTTATTTATTGTGTGTAAAATAGTTAAATAAATTGTTGAAATGACACGTAAAAAACGTCCTGTACGTTGTTCACGATTGTGGCCACAATTTCTGTCAAAAAAAACTTTCAAAGAGATTATTAATCTGTAGGAAAATCGCTATCGGCCTATGGAGGATTTTTTTTTTTTTGAAATTTGAGAAAATTGCGGTGGTTTTTCGTAGAAAAAAAAGGAAGTTTTCAAATAAAATCAGAGAAAGGCTTCTATAGCGCGATAGCGTATGACATTAAAAATGTTATATCTAAATTGAAACTAGATTTCTTCAAATCTCTTCCTCTGAGAGTGGAAACCGTTTCGAAGAACACCATTCTGAGAAAAACGCGTTTAGTTTGGAGTTCGCTATGTTTCCACAAAAAACGCTGTAACGTATCATAATAATTTGAATTTCGATTTCAAAATTTGAGGGAATATTTCCGATAATGCAACAAAAAAAGAATCGATATCTTGAAAATTTAACGCTGAGACGATCTCTTAATATATTTACATTTACTCGTCTTTGTTTAAAAGCCAGACCTGGAAGTCAGAATTAATATTACTTCTTATTCATCAATCACCTTCCCGATACATATGTATATGTATATCGATTTGCTGAGTACAACTTAGTCTAAAATTGCAATTGAGTCAAATTGACTCGTTGGCCGCACTCCTACTGAGAGAAATAAATGTGGCGTATTTATTGTATTTATTTGTAACGCGACATCATAGAACATACATACATATGTATACATATGTGTAAGTATGTGAATAAACGAAACTGCATACTTTTGGAAACCCAGAATACTGAATATTTGCGGCGTACCTAATCCTTGCTTTATCATTAAGGTTAATAGGCTCTTAAAATTTTAGTCGTGAATAGAAGTAGTATATGCTTATGTGAATGTTATCTATATGAATAAATATATATGCAAGTATTAAATATATATGAACAATTTCCATCATAAAATGGAAAGTAGGTACACCAATATGAACATATAAGAAACATAAAACCGGGTCAAAAAAACGAAAAATTCTGTCGGATTTGTGGGACGTAAATACTCCTTTGCCGTGTACGTGGAAGGAGAAAATTTTTTACAAACATTTCGCTTATTTGTGCCTATTCCCTGATGAGCAGGGAAGAGGATGCACTAAAAGAATGCAACTTCCATACAAAACATGACTATGTATCGTAACGTGTCCAATTAAAGGAATATTGTTTCAAATATAACCTACAGGGGTGCACGACTTTTCTTAATTTTATGTAGGGTTACACCAGCTGGCCGGAGGGAGTTACATAGACCTTCGTGCCCTTTGCTGTGCCAAATGGAAGTTCATTATTGGCACTAGCTGAAGTTTACGTAGTGCAAGAAGTTTGCTAAATTTAACAGAGACTGAGATTTACGAATGTCCTAGAACTCCTATCTAAGCCGAGTTCTAGAAAAAGCCAAGCAGAAGTAAAGTACGTGTTTCAGCCTCGCTGGCATGCCTACTTCTCCGCACTGAAGAAATTTCGTCTAGCGTAAAGATCCGAAGGTAGTCATTGACATATGAAAATTTCTAGATATAAAGATACATATGTAAAACTTATAATTCATCGAACCGTCACTATAGCATATAGCTGCCATACAAACCGAACGATCGGAATCAAGGGCTTGTATGGAAAACATTTGCTTAAGGTAATAACATAATCTCCGAAAAAACTGTTCAGATTGGGTTACTATAGGATATAGCTTCCATACAAACTAAACACATAGTTACTAAAGAAATACACATATGAAGGGTATATTAGCTTCGGTGCAGCCGAACATATGTATGTACGCTTTTGGCAAAACTGACCTACATACATATGTTTAAGTATGGGTATTTATTAAGATGCAATGGTATACAATGTACCCACATTAAATACTTTCTTACTAAACACTGTAACTAGATAATTTTTATTTAATTTAATTTTAAAATAATTTTCCTTATGTTTATTTTCAGGGTCAATGCTCCGCTGGTACATTACCAGTAGCATGGGTTGATGAGGGTCCCGGCCCTCCAACTTGCCCAATTTCGTGTGAAAAATTAAAGATGAGTACAGTGACGAAATTGAAAACTAAATCGTATAATAGTAACAGTAATGTAATGAATAATTATAAAGTAAATATTAAGACACCCATTGGTAACCTTAAGGATACCGCAACAATAATGAAAGTTCGTCGCGACTTAAATAAATGGAATAGCAACGACAGCAATCAAACTTCTTATGGTGACGAAATGTCGATAAGCACAAAAATATTGAAAGAGCCCGAAAAGCAAATGCTCTCTACTTCACCTATCCAAACAAGTTCGTTTCAAGATCATCCACCCAATTTCCGCAAACGAGAGAATTTTGTGAAAAGTAATACAAATGAGGGCGAAACTGGAGCATCATATGAATATCCCGACCATAACCCAGTTGGATTAAAATACAAAAAAAATGCTGCCCTTGCATTCAACAACAAAGAAAATAAAGAATATTTCGATTACAGAGAGCAACCGCAGCAACAGAAGGAACAACAGTGCCTTGATTACTTGGGCGATACAGAGGATACAAGTCCGGCTCACTTGTGTACATTCAAATCGCCCGGCGAATTGGCGGATCGACTGCGTTCACTACGTTTACGGCATTGTTGTGAGCGCAATGTCTTCAGCGCCCTACACACTCTCGCTCTAAATGCAACCCTAAGTGGTGGAGTAGAATGCGTTCGCACTCTCATGGATGTTATGGACTTAGATCTATTGGCTACTCGCATCACTTGTGAACTAGCGGAAATTCTTTTTCGCTTCGATTGCCGTCAAGTGTATTCATTAATTCACCAATGTGATGATTGTAAGGTAAGTTTTCTTCTTAGCTTCACATTTTCTAAAAATTTTATGTAAATATTTTCTGAAGATAACTTAATTACGATTTCAAAATCGAGTTTACACTTAATTTACTACCACCTTTAATACTTTGAAAATATTGCGTAAATAATACTGAAAATATCTTAAAAAATATGCCACGTAAAAACCGCATATAATTTGTAAATGAAAATATTACTATTTATTTAAATTTTTATTACTTGAACTGTGTTTTTAATAAAAATTTAGCGCGCTTTTCTCCACCTTCTACACTACATTTTGGAGCCTTTCGCCCTAGGACATATACTTTGCTTTTAAATTATTTCCATAAAAAGAATTAAGAAAGAGTAAAATCTGAACATCTGGATGGGCAAATAACCTAACTTCGTTTAGATATTAGATCTTAGGTAATTTTGGTTCCAGAAAATAAATAGTTAGAATCTCAATGTCATAACAGTCCCAGATTTGATTTTTTTGTATGTATGATATATTATACATAACTTTAGATTTTATTATATAAAGGTTAATAATGTTACCTATGATATTCATATAACTAAGCACATAACGTTATGAATTTTGATGTGGAATTTTTTTTGTATATTTTGGTTTTATGTGTATTTTTATACATATGTAAATATTTTTGGATTTCCCTAGTGAAATATTTCCCTTCGTTTATTGCGCAAAGAGACTCTTCGTTTTCAATACAACATAACATTTTCCATTTGCTACGTTTCATTCACTGTCAGCGATAGTACTCGTATATTTTCGTGTTCCTATTCCACTCTCAACAGCTCTCACATCGCGACATGCACACAAATGTATGAGCTTATTCCAGTGAGCCAGAAGCTTTGGGCGCTGAATTCCAATTCATCTGCATGCTTCGCCACGATATTTTAATGAGAACAAGTGAGAAAAAATTCTTTCACAAATTTCGTGTGTCATTAATCACGAAGAGATTTTCCTCTCATACAATTCTATTTGAGAGTTCACTTGGATAAAGGTTGGTCTTCGCCAAATTCTGCACTCGTATTTTCGAATACATAAATACAATACTCGTAGATATAGACCTTGCTTAACACGTGCTATGTTAGTTTTCGGACCTCTCTGATGGCATTTCATTGAAAAATTAAAGTTCTCTTATGTACCATAGTACATACATACATATGTACTCATACCTACCTGGTTATATTCATTAATCCCCCTTCTATGTATTTATCTATATACATATGTATGTATGTAATACGTGTAATACCTCTAATACAAAAGATTCCATATAAGAATTAGCTTTTGATCAGTCGGTTTGAATGGCCACTACATATGTATATACAATATTTGTCCGATCTGAATTATAAGTATGTTTGGAGGCCATGGCGTTGTCTTGAAAAACATAAAAAAAACGTTAACTTCGGTTGCACCGAATACCCTTCACAGGTGTATTTCTGTTAGTAACTATGTGTTCAGTTTGTATGGAAGCTATGTATATGCCATAGTAATTCTTTCTGAACAATTTTTTTGGGGATTATATTGTTAACTTAAGTAGTAATCCATGCCAAATTTCGTGAAGATACCACGTGAAATGCGAAAGCTTTCCATACAAGCCCTCGATTCCGATCGTCCGGTTTGTATGGCAGCTATATGCTATAGTAATCAGCAGTTCCGACAAATGAGCAGCGACTATATGTGATCATTTATATGTATACGTTATAGGGTCTCCGACCCTTCCTTCTGGGTGTTACAAACTTCATGACCACTTAATATACCCTGTTCAGGGTATAAAAATACAGCTTCCATTGGAGAACATAATTTTACTTGTTCAGTTTGCTATGGTGATGCGATATCAACGGCCTGGAACGGATTCTTGGGTATAAAAGAACGTTTCCAAAATTTCAGATCGATAACTCAAAAACTTAGGAACACGTTCGCGAATGGCCAAACTAGCTCAGGTCGTCATGCTGATTTATATACTACATATATGTATGTATACAACATATAATATATACATTTAATAGAGTCTTCGACGTTTCCTTTTGGGAGTTACAAACTTAATATGCTCTGTTCAGGCTATAAACATGTACATATATATCCGTATATGTACATACTCTTACCGACATACTCGACAAAAGGTTTGTTAGAAAAACGAAAATTATTATACATACATACATATGTATGCAGTATATGGGAGTTGGATGTAGTATCAACTCGATCTTATCTATTTTTGCCGATACTCATATTATTCATATATTTACATACATATATGCCACATACTGATAAAATGTTCTCTGAGGTTCATTAAGTTACAATCGCCAATCATATGGAGTGAAGTCACCCGGATGTTATATGTGTGTTATATTGGGGCCAATATATATATGTATATATATACATATATCTATCAACCTTAGTTTTAGGTGATACATACAACCGTTAGGTGAACAAAACTATTATATTCTGTTGCAACGTGTTGCAAGAGTTTAAAAAAAATGCCACAAATATTTGTATGTATCTGTGCCTGTGTTCGTGTTTCGGTCCAACTTGTAGTGGTCATCAACTCAACAGTTCAGATCAAACTGTGCACAATTGTCTCAATCTCTATCAGCTTTTAATTTCTTCCTATACTAAGGACAACAGCAAATATATATATATATATATGAAATATAGGTACTGAATTTATACGTTAATCTAATATATGGAGTGATAATTTATAAGTTAAGTTACAAATTAAACAAATGTATATCTTAATTTAATAAAATTACAGGAGTCTTACCGGCGTTGGGTATGTAGCACCTTGGTACCATATTTTGCTGAAGAAGGTGACATTTCTGTATCCCCAAGTTACAACAATAATCGAAACAGCAAAAGTAACAGAGTGAACAAAGAAAATAGTAATCAAACTTTTGTTAAGGACATTACTACAAATAAAACTAGTTTATTGCTTCCTAAACTAAATTACCAGAATGAATTGAAAGACTTTGCAAATTCAAATAGGGGTTCAGCACAACGAACCAAACGCCAAATGAACCAAAATCTGGCATTTTTAAATACATCTTCGATTGACAACAATATAGTCGCACCTATTAGAAACCTCACGTCTACGGTTTGGAAACGGAGTAAACGAAATATGGATGACGAATGCAACCGGCACCAACATCAACCGCAACAGGGGCAAGAAATGCGTTCACAACAACTTAAACAATCTAATATCTTCATATCGACTGCCATTAATGCGGATCCATATAATGAGGATCCAGTGATATCAAAAATAATTAAACGGTACGTTGTGATTGTAATAAATTTTATCCATAGCACATCATATTTTCACAAAATTGCTGGAAGCAAATGGGAAATGAAAATATTTTCATTAATATAAAAATTTTAATTCTAAGTACATACGTATAACTTTTATTTTTAGATCTAAACGAAAGGTGATATTCCGAAAGCGTAGAAGAATACGACCCTGCCTAAGTGTCTGCCAAACGGTAGAGCAGAAGTGCCCATATCTGCTCCCAGCTGATCGAGCTCCAGCGCTGCCTACACAATACGCCGGCGAACCAACATTTCTTTGTTTGGGTAATGTCGACTGTGAATTATTTGCTTTCCATGGGCTACCAATTTAAAGTTATCTTTCAGATCAGAGCATACCAGAAACTGGTGAACAATTGCGTAAATCAAGCTATGGGCCTTCCGAATGCTGTTATAGCTACTGTAATAACATCGCACATGGAATTTGTGCCTCCTGCAATGAGTTCATACAAGATAAAGAGGACGTTTCTCCAATTGTAAGTTCAACTCCACGTTTGCACAATATCACGCTAACAGCGACTGGCCAGTATCGATTGGATGCCCGTTTGGAAGCAACCTTGGCGAAAGACTCGACGAATAAAATGGCTGCCAGCATATCAGTTGCACTAAAAAATAGATCAGAAACAGCGATAAGTGGCCAAATCGAACGTTTACAATATTATGCCCTCTATGATGGCATCTATTACTACGACGAGAACACGGCCGATATGCCTGAAACCGCGATCTCGGACGATTGCCCACCAGTACCGTCGGTGACAAGTCGCTGTTCTATACCGTACTACGCCTCATCGGCGGTGGCCATCCGCTTACAACAAAAAACAGTACCAAAAGATGTAAGTGGACACCACATGCTGTTATTGCTCAGCGCAATGCTGTGTTTGCTGACGAGTCAAACTGCCGCAATTCAGTTAAAAAGTCAGACACATCCGAATCAAAAGCTGCGTAAATACATACTGCAGAGTATTTTTATAAAGCATTTTTATGTCAGACATTCCCCATCTAGGGTGAGGTACAAACTTTCTTCATCTATAGTTGCAACAAATGAATTCATTTACTTGGCTGAACATTCTGCCGTAAAACAAAAAATTCAAAAAATAGCCTGGACCGTCAGTTCGTTGGAAAACTTCACAGAACCCACCATACTCTGTATTAGTAGTGATATTTACGAAATCAATACGAGTAGCATCAGTCGTAGCGTCCATGAATGTGGCAGATTTATACATTGTTGCATTGAGAAAAACCTCAATACTAAGTGTAAAAGTTCAAAAGAAATCAAGCAAAGAAATCAAGAATCCAGTGGACATCAAAATCGAAATAGATTAGTAAGCGTAAATAAAACTATAAATGGTAAATGGAATGGGAAGAAAACAGCGTTCAGTACAGAATATGGTGTATTAAATCGATTAAATGAGAATTACATTCGTAGTACTAAGTACAGGGGCTATGTAAGGTATAATTATGTTCAGATGAATATAGGAAATAATAATAAAATTACTTATAGATTAAATAGCCAATTGTATTTTAATAGTAATACTAAAATCTATCGTAGGAAAAAGAGTAGTAAAATTAGAAATTTTAATATCGCTACCAACACAGACTATACTAAATATCATAAAAATGATGTAATTGAAATAACAACATCAAATTTAAATAATTATCTGAAAACGAAAGAAAACTTAAATTATTGCAATTACACAAACAATTGTAAGTCTAATAATAAGGATAGCATTGACACATTTTATTTTAATAATGCAGAAAAAAATTATCAGATCATTTACTACTATAATTTCAATATTAATGATTGGTGGCGACGATGGTGGCGGTTCCCGTGGACATGGTCTACTCTGCGACAACCCCTTGTCATATTATAGTTCCCGTGCTGCCTTTTCAAATAACAGCGTTTGATGTCTGTATTCGTAAGATTTTTATTTTATGTTAATTTTCATACAACTCTTCACTAGTTTTTACATTTCCCACGTAAGTGTGAACATCTTGTCACATTTCTGACTTTGTTCTTTAACTAAAGTTTTCAAAGCACTATGAGTTTTGACTGAAAAAGTAGTTGCCAGAAGTCCTGATGGTTGCCTACATTCTTAGGCAACAAGGAAAACATTTAAAATATGAAATACTTCTTTCTACTGGCGTTTATATACATACATACCAACATATTCGCTACATGTACTCGTATACTCGAAATGAATTTCCCTGCGATATATTTATTGTTTCTGTCCATTTATCAAAAGTTTTTTTTTTTGTCATACATTGTTATAGTTTGCATCATTCGGGCAGTAGAATTTTAGTAGTTATAAGGTACTTCTTAACTAGGAGAAATCATAATCCTAGCCAGTCAGCTCATTTTTTCCCGTACAAGTACTTATATACTATATAAAGACATAAATTTGTAAAATCAATAGCTTTGTATTTGATTAAGCCCCATATTTTTCGGATAAGTTCGATTCCGTTTGCATTGTACAACTCCCATTGAAATATCTTAGTGTAAAATTCGAACAATAAATTGTAATCAAATATGCAATTATAATATTAAATATGTATTTATATGTATTTGTGTCCGTTGTGCTCGTTTACAGAAGACAACTTTTGCTGCCCAAGGGCGCCGACTTGCTCGTACCATTCTTTTAGTTTTGAAATACTTTGAGTGTTTGCAATTGCGTTCAATTCGAATGAGTATTTACAGTATAAATACATATGCAACAAAAGTTTCCGTATATAAACCCGGACATTCACACCTTTGTTGAAGCTGTTTTGAAATTGCCCCAAATTTAATAGTATGCTGGTGTTTAGAATATACATATGTATGTACTTAGGGTGCCAGTTTTACGTGAAAGTGCCTGCAGAGTGGAGGCTCAAAGCCGAACCGAGCGCACAGCTAATTTCGATCAGCGCTAATTTTAGCAAAGTAGATGCAAGATTCAGCGTTGACTTCCGCACATACTTTGCTATTATACTGTTTTGTTTTGCTCTGTTTTTGTTCGTAACAGCTTCTTTTAACCACAAATGTTTTAGCTCGAATATAATTTTAGTTAAAACTAGAAATATAATTAATTAATTAAAGTTTTGTGGGCAAAAAATAAATATCGGGTATTTAATAAATTCTTATGAATTAGGGAATTCCGTAAGTTTTCCTTCGAAAATAATAAGGAAAATGTGAGACATCCAAATGAACTATACATCACCCGATTCGGTCCCGAAAAACGATCACCTTCTACTTCAGTTTTGGTCAGCGTCCACCAAGCGAGTGCCTATGCAATTTCGTATGAAAATACGCGTATGCACATAGTTTTGAAGCTTGTTTCTCGTTTTCTTCAGCTTTGCGCTCAGTTAGTCTTTGAACGTCAGAGTTGATTGCACCCCTACATACAAGTGACTGTAGTATACTATACACTTCATATAACTACATGGAACACATAAAGGACGGCAAGGACATGTGCTGAACACATTGAGCGTGACAGACTGCAAGCGACATCTGTCAAATATTAAAATACTACGTACTACACGACTGCAGGCCGACAGTTGTCGCTCTCGCCAACTTCAATAGAGTTTTAAATTTGCCAACGACAGTAGGACAACAGTAGACTTGATAGTAGAGAGATGAAGTAGAGTGGTGATGTCACTAATATGTAAAATGTAAAATTATTCAAAGCTCTAACAAACCTGACGTTATTTTACAAATAAAAGCATAAAATAGCTCTATTATATAATTTGTAATAACAATTGAAAATTTAAAACAAATAAATTTACCTATTTTCTTACTTTTTGCGTAAAAAAATTTCACTTTGAACAAAATATTCAAATTTCATTGAAGTGCAAGGTGTTAGTATGGCCACAACGAAATTGTGTCCATGTAAAATGGAGAGGGGTGTTGTCTTGTGTACATGCCGGGCATTGTTATGTTGTTGCCTTCTCACAAATGTTCATGTAGACACAACGCCATTTTCAGTTCATTGTCGTGCTGCCATGTCGTGTCGCGCTCAATGTGTTCAGCACAACAGGGAGCATCTATTAAATATCTAAATTGCCAATAAAATGTGAATTGTATTATTCAAAGCTCTAAGAAGCTTACCAACAGAAGCATGAAATAGCCTCTGATATACTTGTCTCATGTGCAATAACAATTGATAATTTAAAACAAAAGAATCGGACTGTAATTTTTTGTACAAAAAATTTCACTTTGAACAAAACACTTAAATTTCATTCAAGTGAACAATTTTAGTACCGCAGCAGGGAAATTGTGTACATCAGCTGAAGCTAGCTTCAAGACGACTTTTGCAGACAAGAAAATATCGCTGTCGTCTATTTGTTTTAAAGCAATATTTACAATGGAGCTCATATGAGCGGTGGCTGGAATATGAGGATTAAAGAAATAACTTATGGAACAGGTGCTTTGCATTTCTCTTTAAAATGTTCAGTCGCCAATTTTTTAATATCTTTTAGCATTTTTTTTGAATGGTATGAAATAGATTATACATTGCTCATAARCACATTATAAGTTAGAATTGAAATTCAGCACATACATACATATGCATACATACATGCAAACTCACTGACATTGTAAATGAATCAATATACAAGTACGACTAATCCAAAGCAAAAGAACAAAAACTTCACTTGCATAGATAAATAAATCATATTTTATTACAGTTAGAAATAAACTGAAGATAATATAATATATAAAAAACAAAATAATATTTAAACCAAAAACTGCCAAAAGTTTAGTTTTTTTAGGTAAAGCCCTATTATAAGTACTTTATTAAAATAAAATAAAACGTAAAGAAACCGAAAGCCAATATTTAAAATAGTAAAATTTACTTGATTTAAATTTAAAAAAAAATACTATATCTTCAACACAAAAAACCCAATATTAGACTAAAAGTACACACACAAGAGCAAGCAAAACAAAAGGTAAATGATTATTAATACAACTTAGAGACACATTAAGAACTAAATAAAGGAGCAATGTAACACAAAACTACCGACTTTAAACTTCGGAAATGCAGAATTATGGTTACTAATGCGACTTTATATACCAACACATACATATATACAATTGTTTTCGTAACAATAGATTCAATAATAACTAACGAAAATGAATATAAACAAGCAAAAAAAGTCTTTAATAAATCATTATTAGCAATTAATTGACATAAATTTGTGACCAACGAGGATCAATATCGTAGGCACATTTCGCGAGAAATTATCAC
The DNA here is from genome assembly GCF_001853355.1 of Bactrocera latifrons. Taxonomy (NCBI): domain Eukaryota; kingdom Metazoa; phylum Arthropoda; class Insecta; order Diptera; family Tephritidae; genus Bactrocera; species Bactrocera latifrons. The sequence goes on along the minus strand of NW_017535897.1, from coordinate 21,794 downwards.
ACATGTGTACATAATTCATAGTATGTTTGCGAGCTATCAACAATGCAGATTATTCGGAAAAGTAAATAGACTCAGCCACAATTAAACAAATAACAATGAGATTTATTGTTATTATGTGAACAAACAAAATCGATATAAAAAGTATAAGAACAGCATTTTTATTTAGTTTTAATCAATGAAGCGCACAGTAAAAGTATAAATAAGAATTATTGTAAAGGTAAATGRTAATAAGATTAATTTTATAACAAAATACCGTCAATCCAAAACTATAATTAAAATATATAAAACAATGTATAATATACATATGTATATGTAAGTATATATGCATATATACATAGGTGCATATGTTTATAGATATATTAACATATATATATAAATAACAATAGCATAGTAAATGCCATATAAAACTGTGTATATTTGGAAAGGAATACGTGTCGAGTAGTTAAAAAAAAATGTTTGTAACTGCATAAATCCTATAAATTTGGTGGTGTATTGGTATTACTATACCCATATATTACTTCAAATTGTGAACGATCGTTATTTGCTGCCGATATATGTATGTACCTAAGTATGTAAATTGAATATTCTTCACCGGAAAAAATATTTCTCGTTTCTGTAATTGAAAAATTGTAATATTTATACATGTATACTGTATATGGATAAAGTGAGAAGACCTCGATTTGTCTTTTTAACATCCTAAATTCAAAGTGTGCATGCAGTTAAAAACTTTTACTCTGTTAAACATCTTTGCACTTATGTTGTTGTAACTCAATTGACAGGCACACTTTTATTTAAAGAATGTGTTTTCAATATTGTGTGCTCTTTTACCATTAAAAACACAACGATGTTGCTCGGGCAACGCTAATTATTCTCTTAAATCCCATTCAGACGGGAAAACATTTGTTTTGACAACCAGTAGCTTCATAAGGAATGGAGGCACAGGGAAAGACAAAAGTGTTGCTTGTACTCGGGTCCACGCTCTGTGTCCTTCTCTGTAACAGTTCTAAATTAAAATTGGCAATAAGTACAGAAGAGCCAAGTTCGGGTATAACCGAACTTTTTTTACTTTCAGAATTCGCTAAGATCACAAGCGTTTCCTTGTTTTACGAAATCGTCAATAGATTATTATTAACTTATCTTACCTTTCGCGGTGTTTAGGTTCAAATCAACCTAATTAACTCAAATGAAAACCTCAACGAAATTGGCTATATATAATATATTGGGCCTGTGAGAATGAACCAGAGGATTGCAAATCAGTATATATTAATATTCTTTTATGAAACACAATCTTCAGTGTCATATTAAGAACTGGTTTTCTTTATTTTCTTATTTTATCACTAAGCATAAATAACAGAGCTTGTTCTAATTTCTCTTATTATTAAATATTATGCTTTCACGATAAGTTCTCTTAATACTCTTATAATGTTGTTGTAGCATCATACATAATGTATGTATGTATGTATGTATTTATGTATGTATGTACATATGTACATATGTATGTATGTATACATTACTATATATTATATGTAAGTGATAAAGTCTAAACCTTCATATTCAGCACTAAACATACTTTTAAGAAAGCTTCTCCACCAATTTTTATTAAAATATCACTTGCATTGACTAATAAAAACGGTTGAAGGTTAAATTAAAGTCCAGAATCATATAATAAATGTATATTGAGTACGGTTAACATTAATTAAGTGTTTCCACGCAATTTTATTAATAATTCCTTGACCGCTTTCACACATTTTCATCATTAAACTACAGTATATCTATTGTTATACGTTTACTCAATTTTCGTAAGATATCTTACATACATCAAGACGCCGCTCCTTAATACGATTCGTAACGCAAAATTATATTATATATAAAAACTAATGGCTTTTTGGGGACATGGCAATGGTCTAATTCCACTCATCTGCAAATCTTGTGGTGCCTAGAAAGTTGTGTGTAAAGTTTTATTAAAATATCTCAGTTTACAGCTTGCACAGACGGGCGGATATTTAACTCAATTAGTTTTAAGTCATACAAACAACGGATAGATGAACATAACTAGATACATGATTTGTCCGGAAAGTAATAGGACACCGACTGGATTGAATAGGGGGCGTTCCTAGCTGGCTAGGATCAAGCACAAAGATTTTCGTGCGGCGTATTTCTGTGAGTGGTGCAATCCGAAAGGGCAGCGTTCGTTGGAGCAGAGGTATGGGATTAAATTCTGGATGAAACTCGGTAAATCGGCGACAGAGACGTTTGATGTGATCATGCAGGCTTACCCAAATGTTACTTTAGCAAGACGTAGTGTGTTTCGGTGGCACCAAGCCGGGAAGAGATCGCTGAAGAAGACCGGACCATTGTATTTTTCGACCTTAAAGGAATTTATTTCTCCTGGATAAACCGTCAATGCCAAGTTTTACGTGGAAGTCCTCAAGAAAATCAAACGAAGGTTTAATCAGGCCCGAAAAGACATCGGAGCCGATTCGAAGTTGCACCACGACAACGTATCGGCTAACACCACCTTTCTTGTGAACAGTTACGTAACCAAAGCCTGGATCCCAACGTTTCCTCTGCCGACCTACAGCCCAGATGGGCCTCATCCCCGGATTTGCTTTTTTTACCTTGCCTAAAAAGCAGCATGCACCTCGGCTCTCAAGGCTATTCCGGAAAGTGCCTTCCTGACGCCTTCAATGCCTGGAAATCGCGTTGGCAGCGCTGGATCGACGCAAGAGGAGTCTATTTTGAAAGTTTTTAAGAAATTGTAACGATTGGTTCAATAAATTTTTTTTAAACTGACTCAGTCCTATTACTTTTCAGACAAACCCTTTACTTTATATGTTGCGAGAGTATAATGGAAGGTGTGAATGTATTGAGGGGAAAACTTTTACTTATGTACATATTACAAATGACGCTATCTACTGTTGATGCAAACATTCGTTTCCACTGATTCAAAACGTTTTTCTATGAAAAAAAAAAAACAAAAAATTGCCTGCAAACCAAGAGTATGATAAACTACTATTTGAAACTGACAGATTACTTTATGAAAGAAGTGCATACAAAGATATTGTACACATACATACATAAGTACACGTGCCTATAAAAATATGTCAATGTTAGCTACAAACTAAATTTCCTTTACACTTTGCTGACTTAAAATTATAATTTTGATTATATGTTCATGGAATCGGCACAAAATTTTCAAATTTATGATTTTGCAAAATTTTTAACTTCGAATTATAATTACAGAAATATACACATTATTGAACAGCCAATCTTTTATGTATATGTTTTAATGACATAACATTTGTTAAATTTAAGTTCGCCCTGGCTGTATACGATACATGCACAGCTCATTTCAATTCGACCGTTAACATTTTTATTCAAATTTTCTGTGCACGATTTTGTTCAAGTGGCAAAAATGGTAGACATGCATGTGTACATATTGATATTTTTGAATTACTTGTAGCTTCATAACTTATTGACAATAAAAAATTATCGCATATTGAAAAGATGGTTCAGAAATTATATATTGAATCAGTATATATATGTAAAAACAATATTAATTTTGCAGCTCGAATGGTCAAATCGTTAAATAAATTAGCTTCTATTTGAAATTATGAAAATCACATTCGTACTTGTATATAAATATATGTATACCTATGTATGTATGTATATGTTAGCACCAGGATCTTCTTTTGATTGCTGGCTAAATGCCAAATGTAGTTACTGTAATACTAATTATCCCAATAATTTAGTGAGTTTGTGCCAGATATTTATTACTGTGAGCCTATCAAAGGAATAATATATACTGGGATATAATTGTTTATAATGTGTTGAATGTATTTACCATTCAGCTAGAATCTGTTGCTATTTAATATACCATACATTATTGTTGAGTTTTATGTATTTGGGTGTTTTCCTTATTTAAGTAAACACATATTCCAACTGACCTTGCATCACATTGAAAATATATAGTTTTATCCACACGCCTGCGTTTTCTATACAAAAATTATATTATAATTTTGTTTTAGGTTTAGATATAGCCGTTTTGTGAATGTATTCAATAATTACTTTTAATAGTGCCCTATGATTTATGTATGTTGCTGTTTGAATGTATGTGCAAAGCTGTCGGATTATGTTGTAATTTAAAATGGACACCCATTTTAAATAATTGATAATTTCCATAATATTGACTTCTCGATTTGACTCCATCGCTAAATCTGAAAGACAAACACAAACCAACAATTCAATACAAGCAGAATGCAATGCGATGGGAGCGAGAAATCGACTAGAATAAACAACAACTTGTTACGAGATACTTTTGTATAACTTTTGATATAATATAGTTAACATGAATAGATGCCTAAATAATAAATTAATATTAATTTATTGTATTAAAATTAAAAAAGAAATGATAAAAAAAAACGTCAATGACATGTAATAAAGTTAATAGTTGCAAAAAAATCGAAATTTTAGGTTATTAGATTTAAATGTTTAGACGAAGACATAAGGGAGAGCTAGGGTAGAGAGTGGTTAGTCATTAAATAAATAAAAATGTCAACGATTAGTTAAATTACGAATTGAATTACTTTAAATCATATAAAAATAACCTTGCGTACAAAAACTAATACAAAATATATATAAATAATCAACGGAATAGAGTTGCTTAAACGTGATTAACTACGATTGGACCGACTACTACATGCGTACCTATATGTACGAGTAATAGAATAAATGTGGGTGAATGAGATGGTAGCACGAAGAATGCTAAATAAAAGAATGAGTCGTTTTGAAAGCGACCGTCAAGTTGCACTTTTGATAAAACACAAAACAATAATTTTTTTGTTTTATATTTCAGCGTACACTGCAGGCAATGTTATTATATTGTAGTTATTATAATTATTTCCACTTAAACTTAATTAAATTAAGTTAGTTCAATAACGAAACACACAGTCACATTTACATATACATACATACACACATATACGCACGGAACAAATTAAACACGTTATCAGAGAGCGGAAACGATCAGTAAATTAAATAACTCATATTGAAATTGAATACATATGTATGTACATTTGTATATCTGAAATTGAATCGATAATTACAATGCAAAAAACGTAAATTTCCTTGAAGTAAACACGATTTAGGCAATTAAACTTAATGTAAAATTCAATTTTATATCCTAAACACAGGCAGGTCAACTGTTGTAGGTCGAATAAATTAAAAGAAAAATTGTCAAATTTATTCACAATGAAAAATATACAGAAAATTATTAATATAATACTGCATACAAAAATCTTATAAAGGAATTTCAATGGGAAAAAATTGCATATTGATGCGAAGCGAAAAAAAGAGAAAGTATGAACAATATTGTTTAATAAAAAAAATTTTAACATACATACATAGATAAGAATTCAGAAATTCACGAAAGAATAGATTTCTTTGATTGTTATAGAGCAACAAAATGATAAATTATTGAAATTAATGAAGTAACTGCATACAAGTTACAAAAAATTAATAAGTAAGCATACAGCATAGTTGAAATGTGGTAAAAAATACGAGCAAACCCCCAAAACCATGAACTAATTTATAAGAGAAATGTAATAATTGAACACAACTAATTGACAAAATAATAAAAAAACCGAAATCAATAAATATTAAAGAAAATATAATTATTGTATTTGTAAAGTAAACGATGAAATAAGTAAATTGTTGTTATTGAATGTATTTGTATAGAAGAATATTATCATTATGATGATGAATTATAATAATAAATAAATAATTATAAATAATAATTATTGTTCAGAAAAAAGAAAAAATCCCAATGAATTTTTTAATATTTGGCCATAGATATTTCAGTGGCTTACAAATTTCCTGAAGCCATTGGGAACTTTTCTAGTTTGTTTGGATAAAACTGTTCATACGAATGTTTAATTTAAAACTACATTATTCTATATGGAGTGAAATTAAGTATGGAATCACAACTGAAATATTTTACGCGAATATTAATATTAGTTAGAAGAATCTACTCTTAAAACCACACGTTATGCAGAGAGAGAATATTGTTGATTTGTCAGCCAAACGTTTAATTGTTCAAATCAACTTCACCATCAATGTAATAGAGAGCAAGGCAATAAAATGAGCTTACATCATGTAAGCTTCCAAATTAAATATTAACCAATATCATTAATTTTCTTGGTTTAGAAGCACTTTCATTCCCGGATGTGCCTTGCTTTGAGTTTTAATGCAAAATAGAAACGGTTCAAAAAATAGAATACAAAAATTTAATTAAAACAGCTGGATTTTACTGCGATTTCGTTAGTTAGGTCTCTTAAAAGTCATACAAACTGAAAACAGTTTACTTCTTTTCATTATAAATTTATTCACCTCTTGTATTTTGTAGCTACTTTATTGGTCTCATCTGTCACAGCCCAAACTGAAAAAGTAACGGTAAAAGCTTGGGGTAATCTCTATCTCCTTCATTCGTGATAGTAACTTTGTTTTATACAGGGTTTGTCCGGAAAGTAACAAGACTGAGTCGATTTAAAAAAATTTATTGAACCAATCGTTACAATTCTTTAAAAACTTTCAAAATAGGTTCCTTCTGCGTTAGGAAGGCGCTGCCAGCACGATTTCCAGGCATTGAGGGCGTCACGGAAGGCAGTCTCCGGAATAGCCTTGAAAGCCGAGTTGCATGCTGCTTGGATCCCAACATTGTCGGTATTTGTTTAAGTCGCAGGTCTCCCAGCACGGTCTTACAGAAACACGTCGCGCGAAAATGTTTGTCCTGACTCCCCAGTGCTCCAGGTGCTCGGAGACAACTGACCAGAAGCTCGTTCTTTAGCAAGGAACGCCCTCTACCGAATCCAGTCGGTGCGCGCACGCTCCAATTAACAAAAAAAAAAAAACTGCTTAAAAAACTGAAAATTAAATTCTTTTTACATACAATTAAATGGAAAATAATATATGTATGTTTGAGTATTGGGTTCAGAACAATTCGCGCCAGTGTTTAGAAATTACGAAAATTTCAATAGTTGATATATTGTTTTCAAACAAGTGTAATATCTATTTTAATCACTTTTACTTTTCTTGCTTGGTCAACATATTGACCTTGGTAGGATCTCTCAAATTCCATTATATTTTTTTGGAAACGTTCCCGTTGTCCTTTGGATTAGGCTCCTGTATTATTTTTAAATTTATCTAAATGAGAATGTAACATGCCGATCTTTAGAAACATTCCACATCCGATGATTTAGAAAATCGTAATCATATCAGTGATTGTTTTGTCGTAATTGTCAGCTTAGTGGTTTCCAAACAAAAATATGCACGCTACCTTAAACTTGTTTCAGGCTTTTTTCTTCTTATTACTAAGTAACTTCGAGAAAATATAACAATCCTTAATTTTGTTTTGTTACTGGCGTATAAAGATTCCACCTTTTATTTTCGCCTCTGAAAGCTTTGGAAAAAATTCTTTAAAAATTTGTAGGATGATCACCTGTTTTCCTCCAAATTCTCGGCACTGCAAACTTTTTTGCTTCATCTCTGGACCAGGCTACAATAAAACGTAACGTATTATAACCTAATAATTGTTATCAAAATGGGTAATAATTATTATAAAAAATAGGAACTAAGCTCACAATCCAGAAGGCCTTTTTTATGATGATTTTGTAGAAGAAGATAATGCTTCGAAAATTAAAATTGCTAAACATATAGCAAAGTTCACAACTTCTCAATGACATATGTATGCATTGAACTATTTGTTGCACCAGTCAAATTTATTCTTCTCTCAACTTCTTTTTCTTTTGACGGCAACAGCGCGCGAATACTGACATTAGCAAGTATAGCAGTATATAGCATAACTTGCTTAAAAAGCAAATATTTTCGATTTGTAAATAAAAGACTGCAAACCTTGAAAGGAAGAACTAATAAAAGCAACATTTTCCCCGCTTTTATATGCAACTGAAAAGTTGAGGTGAGGTCGAACCATCAGGCTGTACAATTTTTTTTTTTTTAGGTGTATATATCTATTTTTATATGTATCTAGTTACATATAGTTTTAGTTATAAAAAATATATAGTCCAAAATTCGTCTTCAAGCGAATTCAGGAAAGTTAAGTCTGATGCTAATCTTTAAGATACCACAGAATAACCAGTTCATAATAGAGTCCTGATTGTGTGGTGAATGTGGTTGGCTTAAATAAAATTTAAATGTGTTAATTATGCTTTATGTACATACATTACAAAAGCTAAGGAATTGGAGATATCTTGACACTTCTTTCCGCTTTATGTCTTACTTCTCTTTTAAAAAAATTAATGACGTTTGGCCAATTTATCGCTGAACAAAACGATGTTTCATTAAATTTAGGATCTAGCATAATAATTTTTTATTAATGGAAATAGCCTACTTTCTACCATTTGCAGCAATTCATCTTTTAAATTTTTCGTAAGAAGTGACGTTATACATATGAACAATTTGCTGCCAAATTTGCAAACAATGTACTAATCACTTTCACTTTTGGTAAATAAAAATGCGTACGGATGTAAAATGCACAAACTTTTTAGCTTTTATTTATAACATAAATGTATATTTTATAAAGTTAGTTACTATAAATATCGACTGGATAAGCGGTGAGACTTCAATTCCGAGAAAAGATTTGTGGATGCTGGCGATTGAGATCCCGCGGAACTGGAAAATCGCGTTATAGGAGTAATACGTTGACGCGGCGCAGTGTAGAAGCGAATGTATCTGATCGAAGTGTATGTGTAGAATTGCTTAGATCGAATTGTGTCTGTTTTCCCGTTGCCATCCTTTTAGTTGAGTGGTTTGGTGTACAGATGTGTTGAGTTATACTGTAGTGTCATCAGCTGTGGTGAATTGCGCTGTTGGATTAAGATGCGCCAGTTTTACCGGGTAGAGGGGGTGGATACTTATTTCATTTAAACATCCTGGCCCTCTAGGCGAATATTTCGCCTAGTTTTATATATATAATATTATACTTGTAATTCGTCTTAAAACAGAAACAGTGGAGAACGTAGAATCGTGATCCATGTTAGCTGATACGACCTATCTTATGGGCGCATTGTAAGTGAACAGTGAAAAACGCTACTCCCTTCTCTCTTTGACGTAGGATGCCGTGAATATTTTGATTTTTGCCGTAGAAACGTGTCAGCTGATTGCTCTCTTACAACGCAGGGTTGCCAATATTTATACACTGCAGTAATTATCAACTTTTATAATTCAGTCTTTTCAATATGTTTGAAATTTTCTTAAAATAACTCCAAATCGGAGTCGAATGCTATTATTTATAAATATTTAAACTATTTTTAATACTTTGCTTTCAGTTTTGATATTTTATATTATAAAAAATTGTAATTGAAAACATAGATGTGTACAAAACTATATGTGCGTATTGAGCAATGGCAACACAGATGGCTGATTTTTGCGTTTTTGCCACAGGCCCAACTGTTCATACATTTTGCTTGATAAGGAAGGAAGGCAGTAACGTTTCTGACTGGTTCTGCTATTACTGTTGGTGGAGTAGTCGAGGTCGTAGAACATTAGCTGCAAGAAGCGATTTTGGTTTTAATAGAAAATTGTATCTTGTCACCAATACACTTGAGGTAATAAATGCTTTTGTGTGTATGACTACTTATTGTATTATTATAACAAAAAAGTTTGCTTTTATTAATTTGATTTGCGGTTATTTACAATTTCTTATTTTATTAATTTGGTATATCGGTTGTTTGTTAGTTGCCTTTTCTGTTTGACCGGCAATTGTTTGCATTTAATTTATTCTCGGCTTGTGAAGGCTAGTAGCTCCACGCGCTCCACGTGGCTCAGAAATGGCCAGAATGGATACTCCTTAGATTGAATAGATGCGATAAGAGCGACCATTGCCTTTTACAAGTGTACGTGCGTCACTGTATAAAATTGGGAACTTGGTGATTTCTTAACGTTAATTTTGAGTTGTCCATTATTGCATTATAGGTGTCGATTTTTCGACTTGTCGACTTTTTAGAAAATTATGTATATGTAATATTTAAGTGCTTTGCACTAATTTGACAAAAAGTAGTGCCGCTCATGGATTGTTTTTTTTTCATTATTGGCGAAAGCCATCCTGCGGGGTAAAAATTTGTATGTGTATTTCATACTGGGACTATCAAAGGTAACTCTGACATTATTTTTTATACTAATTTTTGAAAATGGTGGCTTGGGTGGTAGTCGTAGGATGTACCGGTCATTATTTGATCGAGTAGTTGTGGCCTCAACACCCGCGACTTGACTCTCACGTCACTGTTGACAGTAATAACTTTGAAGTCGTAGATAATTTCGTCTATCTTGGAACCAGCGTAAACACCACCAACAATGTCAGCCTGAAAATCCAACGCAGGATAACTCTTTCCAACAGGTGCTACTTCGGACTGAGTAGGTAATTGAGAAGAAAAGTCCTCTCCCGACGAACAAAAACAAAACTCTATAAATCACTCATAATTCCCGTCCTGCTATACGGTGCAGAAGCTTGGACGATGACAACAACGGATGAGTCGATGTTGCGAGTTTTCGAGAGAAAAGTTCTGCGAAAGATTTATAGTCCTTTGCGCGTTGGCCACGGCGAATATCGCATTCGATGGAACGATGAGCTGTACGAGATATATGACGACATTGACATAGTTCAGCGAATTAAAATACAAAGAGAGGCTACGCTGGCTAGGTTATGTTGTTCGAATGGACGAAAACACTCCAGCTCTGAAAGTATTCGACGCAGTACCCGCCGGGGGAAGCAGAGGAAGAGGAAGACCTCCACTCCGTTGGAAGGACCAAGTGGAGAAGGACCTGGCTTCACTTGGAATATCCAATTGGCTCCACGTAGCGAAAAGAAGAAACGACTGGCGCGCTGTTGTTAACTCGGCTATAATCGCGTAAGCGATGTCTACGCCAATTAAGAAGAAGAAGAGTTGTGCCTTTAGGGAAGTGATCTTCCCTACTGATCTTTTATAGTTTCGTTTGTTATTGGCAGTTTCCTTAACTTTTGCAATTTACTTAATTGTGAATTAAGGTATTTGTTTTTATTATACTCAACTTGAATTGGTATGGTGGTGACCAATTCTGTAACTAGTCCATTTTGTGGTCCGTTGTACAGCGTTTGAGATTTTTGTCAAAGGGAGCAGCATGGTGTCTCTTGGCAAATTTTAGTATTTTCGGTTTCCGGATTCGCTTTTGCAATTAAATCTTTGGTGTGTTTTATATATGCGCTTCTTTGGGGTGAGATGGGATATCTGCTGTAATGAAGCATTGAATTGTGTCTTTTATGACAATTTTCCTTTTGAAATTTTTAAGATTATGTGTATGGGACAAAGTTGTTAATTTCGTTAATGTTTTTTAAACTTCTCGCTAGTTTTAAGTTTACGCCTTTTACATAGTTCGCATGACGCTTGCCTTTTCTGTCCGGATATAAACGATTGCATTATGTGAAAGCGTTTATTTAAGTTAGGAGCAAACTTGGGGTCTATTGAAGCTTCGGTTTTGGTCGTGTTTAATATTTTAGTTTTTATTATATTTTCTTCTAACCTTTCCGCAATTTCATATTGGGTGGTGAGAAAATCTTTCATTTGTTGCCACGTTGGACACTTTTTTCGTGATGAGAGCGATGCCTCCCATAGAAATAACGACTTTTCTGGTAATGCGGCGGTGCAAATGTTTACCAGAATTGGGTCCTAGCTGTCTGTGGGACTATTTTGTGTCGACAGAATCGACAAACAATTAGAAAAGTTGGATTGTAGTCTTACAAATTCTTCATTATTTCTTTCTTGATTTGAGGCAAGTTTAATAGTGTTGTTACTTGTTTATCGACCAGTATTCTTTCGATTTCATATCTAGCTTTTAGAGCTTCCCAAGTCAAATTGAAATTGTCGTCATTTAATGCGAACTGTTTGACTATTTCGCCTGCTTCACCTTTTGTTTTGTATCGGAGGCAATAAAATTTGTGTGCTTTTGATACATAGTTCTGGGTGGTTGATGTAAACAGCTGTAAACATATCCCGGAAGGACGTTCATTCTTCATAACCTCCATAGAATGTTTCTGTGTGGGCACCTCGATTTGGATGCCTGAACTTGCCTTTTGATCGTCTATTTGCGGCAGCTCTAGTCTACTGTTATCTACTGTTATTATTTCTTTAATTAGCTTTATAGCGGGATTCTGTAAGCAGTCTCTAATCTCGATTTGAGACATTTTGTGGTAAAATCTCAATTTGTGACTATTATTACTACTATTACTATTACTATTCACTAAACAGTCTCTAGCTTTAGCCTCAAAATATTGCCTCAAATTTGAGACCTGATAGTTAGCAAGTCACAAAACCAAAAAGCACTCTTGTGTCTGTCATTTTGAATATACTGAATAGAGATCATCATAGATATTAATCGATTGTCATTTTTTTATATATTGTAAGCAACTCAAACACGAAAAGGTTAAAAATAAATCACTTTTACAAAAATTTCGAAAATATTATGAAACAAAGTCAACATATATTTTTATTTTGATTGATAATTATGTTTTTTTACTATGTTATAGAAAATTTAATTATTGTTATCGACATATTAATTTTCATTCAAGTTTTAAAGCATCTCTGAATTATTAAATGTAATAGATTTTGGGACTGTCACTTCGAGAATAGCAAAATCATCTCAAGTCTCAAAAATTGTCTCTATCAAATTTAGAGACTTGATACTGTATCACAGTACAGAATCGCACGGTTAGTTGATCAGATATCATAGATTTTGTTTCTTCGTACTGGTCTAATCAGTTTTCGTATATGGCGTAAGCAGATAATTTAAAATTTTGTGGTAGATCTGAATCGTCAGAATCTACAGTGGCGTCATGAGCCGCTTCTAGTCGTGTCCAAAAATTGTTGAGATTTATAATTTTGATTTCCAGTAACGATGCAAGAAAACTCTGAATGGTTGAAGAGGCAAATCTAGCGCAGTATCTTGTTAAACTATCACTTTCTGAAATAAATTTAGCAATAAATTTAGTTTTGGGCGTATAGCTCCTGCAGGTGTATCTTGATTATTGTTGTTAAACATTTTTGCAAAATAATATTATTTATTTATATTTTAGTTTCAAAATATATTTGAATTGTTAATTGCTATTAAAAACCGCGCTTTTTATTAATTAAAATATTTGATATCCGAATGAATTGTATTTAGGTATACCCTAATACTTGGACTTGTATGCGCTTACGGGGCATTCTCGACAGGATAGCATTTATAGAACTCTAACTGTCAAACGTAATGCTATTGCCATTGCCAAATCTGTATGTGCGCATTTGCTATCATGATACAATCATTTGCGCAAAGGCGTAGGGTAGATAGGTTCGAGCTGATGTAGCGCATGCTTTGAGCTCTTGAAAATTTTATTTTATCATTTGCGAAATGCCGTCGGCTAGGTAGCTGATGTAGCGCACGTTTGAAATCTTTTGTGTGGAAAATAAAAAAAGGATAAAGATCCCCTTTTTTTACAAAAGTATTTCTGGGAAAGGTAAGAAAAGGAGAAAGATCCTTTTTTTCACAAATGTATTTCTTGGAAAAATAAGAAGCCATACGCACACCATCAAACACAAGGAAGGTTCGACGTCGAGAAGCTTCAATCACAACAGACAACCGAACGATTTTCTACTCAGCTTGCACTCCTGCTCTCTGAGAGCACTCGTCAACAACTCTGTATAAGGGAACTGTGGGACGGCATTTCAAACTCCTTACGTACAACCGGTACGATGAGGAGTGCCATGTCGCAGCGGAGAGAAAACAGTTACGATCGACCACAACACGTGCGGGATGGGATAGATACCGAGAGTTGAAGAGCGAAGCGAGATGCATTTGCAGACAGAAAAAGAAAGAGGCCGAAATGCGGGAGTACGAAGAGCTTGATAAGCTGGCCGTCACGGGTAATGCTCGAAAATTCTACGAAAAAATGAGGCGGCTTACCGAAGGTTTCAAGACCGGAGCATACTCTTGTAGAACCCCCAAAGGTGATCTAATCGTCGATGCCCAGAGCATACTTCAATTATGGAGGGACCACTTCTCCAGCCTGCTGAATGGCATTCAACGCACAACGCCAGGAGAAGGCGAAACCGATTCCTCAATCGATGACGATGGAGCAGACGTTCCATTGCCCGACCAGGAAGAAGTTCGAATAGCAATTACCCGCCTGAAGAACACCAAAGCGGCGGGGGCCGATGGATTGCCGGCCGAGCTATTCAAACACGGCGGCAAAGAACTGATAAGGAGCATGCATCAGCTTCTTTGTAAAATATGGTCGGACGAAAGCATACCCAACGATTGGAATATACGTGTGCTATGCCCAATCCTCAAAAAATGAGACCCCAAAATCTGCGCCAACTACCGTGGGATAGACCTCCTTAATATTGCATATAAGGTTCTATCAAGCGTATTGTGTGAAAGATTAAAGCCCACCGTCAACAAACTGATTGGACCTTATCAGTGTGGCTTCAGACCTGGAAAATCAACAACCGACCAGATNGCTTCAGACCTGGAAAATCAACAACCGACCAGATCACTCACCACCTCTTCGTCGATGTCTGAATTTGGTATCCCTGCAAAACTTATACGGCTGTGTAAGCTGACGTTGAGCAGCACCAAAAGCTCCGTCAGAATCGGGAAGGACCTCTCCGAGCCGTTCGATACCAAACGAGGTTTCAGACAAGGCGATTCCTTATCATGCTACTTTTTCAACCTGCTTCTGGAGAAAATAGTTCCAGCTGCAGAACTAACTAGGTACCATCTTCTTTAAGAGTGTACAGTTGCTGGCGTATGCCGATGATATTGAGCTGTACGAGATATACGACGACATTGACATAGTTCAGCGAATTAAAAGACAAAGGGAGGCTACGCTGGCTAGGTCATGTTGTCCGGATGGACGAAAACACTCCAGCTCTGAAAGTATTCGACGCAGTAACCCCGGGGGAGAAGGACCTGGCTTCACTTGGAGTATCTAATTGGCGCCACGTAGCGGAAAGAAGAAACGACTGGCGCGCGGTTGTTGACTCCGATTATATAATAATTGTGGTATAAATTTAATATACCAATTAAAATAATAAACTTAAAATGAGCAATGATATTTGGGTTTATGCTTGTATAAGTTTATTAAATTTAAGACTTTGCTCATTCTCTACCTAATTTGCATAATTTTTCTGTAAATTAACAATATTAATTTTTTTGGAAAAATGTTATTTTGAAAATGTACTTTATTTTTATAATATTATAAAACACAACCGTCTTAATACTCGCTCTTCTAAATTTCATAGTACCGAAATGAAAATACCGTCAGCATATGTGCAAATGGAATATGTTGCCTCTTCGGAATTTTCATAGAAGTGAAAACTGCGCTGCCAAACGGCTGAAGTGGCATCTCATAGCTTACGATATATGGCAAACTAGATAGTATTCTATATATAGTAAGCTATGAGCAATGTGGAGTCCCCACAGGCAATCGGCACGGCAATGCAGGTAGTATTCTATAAATTCTATCCTGTCGAGATGCCCCGCTATGTTTTGTGCAATTGAGAGTTCGTTGATGTGCTGAACACAATGAGCGCGATAGACTGCAGCGGCACGACAGTGAACTGAAAATGGCGTTGTGTCTATATGAACATTTGTGAAAAGGCAACAACGTAACAATGGCCGGCATCTACACAAGACAGCACACCTCTCCATTTTGCATGTACAAAATTTCGTTGTGTCATACTAATAACTTGCACTTCAATGAAATTTTAATATTTTTTTCGAAGTGAAATTTTTTATGCAAAAAATTAGTAAATATATATATACAAATTATATAATAGAGCTATTTTATGCTTTTATTTGTAAAATAACGTCAGTTTTGTTAGAGCTTTGAATAATTTTACATTTTACATATTAGTGACATCACCACTCTACCTCATCTCTCTATTATCAAGTCTACAGTCGTCCTACTGTCGTTGGCAAATTTAAAAATCCATTGAAGTTAGCGAGAGCGACAACAGTCCTGCAGTCGTGTAGTCGTGCAGCGGTCAAACTGTGTCCTTAAGAACGTATGTATTTTAATATTTGACAGATGTCGCTTGCAGTCTGAAGAGTCAATGCGCTATTTACATAAATATGCACGAATTGTTTGTGCTAACGTATGTGTGCAAAGTATTTGCCAGGGATAAGGGGATGCCCAACTTATTCCAGAGTTAGGGCGCCTCAAAATAAGCGTTTTTTTATAACATTTTCCATTATGGTTAGATCGCACCAAATAAGAATTTTTGTACATTTTAAATTAACATTCCCAACATTTATTTCGATTGGAAATTATTATATGTTGGACTTTTAATATATGGCGAAACTACTTAATTCCTTTTTTATGATTTTATGGTATATTAAAACAACTGACTTTCGATATTTCAATACTTAATAAGGTGAGTTAAGCCTGTTAGTTTTAAATTAATAAATGTTTTTAATCATTTGTAATAGAATATTAATTTCATTATGCATCAAATTACAAAACGTTTCAAGATATATATTTAAATTTCGCATTTTCTTTGATTTTCATTGTTGTAAATTTTTATTAGCGATCTTGAACGGCAGCAATAAATTCCTCCGTTCACATATATTTTTGGTATAATTTCAATCTGGCCGCTCCAGTCATTCCAATTGCAAAACGTCAAAACCTACTCAATCTAGTCAACTGTCAAAGTTCGGTAGGTTTTGACGTTTAGCAATTGGTTGGGGCAGTTGGGGATCTCATTATCTCTGGTATTTGCTATAACGTTTTGTGCGATCCTTCTTGTTTTTGTTTGACAAAGAACAAGGGTATTGCTGAATATTTGTCAATGTGGACTTTGAATAAATATATAGTTACATACTGTTTTATATTTTAAATAAAAAATAAAAATAAAATAAAAATAAAAAATAAAATAATTATTTTGTGTTACTAAAATAAACAACGTTATTTTACCGTATTATTTAAAGAAATTTACGATAAGTACCCTTTCGTTTGAAAAATTAATTAAAATTTATAATTTTAATAAAGTAGCATGTAGTACTCGGAGTAGGGTATTAAATTACAGGCAGATTTTATGCCGTATGATTATAAGTATATATGTATGCATGTATGTTCGCACTGGGAAGAGAGTACGGAATTGAAAAAAGGTAATGGTGCTTATATATGTATCTACAGTGGGAAGTAAGGAAGTAAGGTAATGAAAATAATACAAATATAGGTATATTATCAGATATATGTATTTTTTTATTTAATTGAACATTATTCTAAATTATAAAGCACAAAAACTCATATAAGTTGCATCAAAAAAATTTAAAAAAACAAAAAATTCACTATTCGGACACTTTTGTTGAAACCAATTAACGTTGCCAATTTAATATTTCGTCCAAAGGCCTTTATTTCTAATTAAGCTTTCAGTACGTTTTGCCATACTCTCCACCAACTTTTGGATGATATCACGGTCAAGAGCTCGCCATTCATGTTGTATTCTCTCCCAAAGCTCGTCAACATTTTTGGTGGCCTAGCCTTCTTTTCACAATAGCCCATAAATTTTCTATAGAATGGTCTGTGCTTTGTGCAGGCCATTCCATTGTCCCAAAAGTTTGGTTTTTTAGGCAGCTATTTTGGCCGTGTGCTTCGGGTCCACGTCCTGCCGAAAAACAACTCCTCTGGTTGGATGAGCACTCTCGTCAACAAAGTCTGATAAATTTGTTTGTAGAATATTCAGGTAATCCTCCATCTTCATTATACCTTGGATTCTCAATAAAGGTCCAATGTTCCACCAAGTAAAACATCCCCATACCATTATACTACTGTCACCATGTTTCATCGTTTCCTCCACATGGTGCTTTTGGATGCGCTCCTACGGCCTATGCCAATAGTATTCTTTTCCATCACTGGTATCGATTGACTTTAGTTTTGTCGCTCCAAATAACCCGTTTCCAGTCATCTACTTTCCAATTTTTGTGGGTTTTACAGAAATGAAGGCGTCTTTTTACATTGCTATCGGATAGTGATGGCTTTTTATTTTTCCACTGGTTACTAAACCAATTCTATTTAATGCAGGTCTAACCGTCCAGGAACTGGCAGCCTTACCAATACTTTTTGCAGCATTTTTCGGGGTCTTGGTGTCCTTATTATGTAGCAAACGAAAGTAAAATCGAATACTCAACGCGACCATTCACGCAAACATGGTCCAGGTCTGATATTTTTTAAAATATTAATGAAATTGTGATAATAATTGTAAGAATTTAGTAATGTCTTGAAGTTTGGAAAATGATTTTTCTGCTGATGATGAAATGGCCGACCCAACCAATTCGCCAGAATGGCCGTCCAGGAAGCAGAGACTGGCGTTAGAAACACCAACAACGTCCAAAAAAACTCGCCTATCAACTGTTCTTTCTGTGATACTTGGAACAAAATTTTATTCGGACCTGGAAGAAGTTGGTTCACCTGTTTTGTGATGCCTGGTTTTGTTTTGCATTTGGTTTTCAGTGTTTTTGTTAGTTTTTCCGCTTCACTTATCTGGAACAATATACGCTGCTGCTGGAGCCAATTGCAAATATTCTGGATAACCTGAGGTTATTGTTAAATATGGTTGTTTATTACCCAGTCTTTTGACTCTGAGTAATAAGTTGATGAAATTAAGTATATCTGAAGATATACCAAATCTCAACTCTGTTGGATCAAAAGCTGAGGAAAAGATTTGAACCATATTTTACTTTGGCCCCGTCAGCAGATATTGCAATAGCTGGAGCTGTATTGACTCCAGATGTGAAGACCGACTGGATCGAGGCGTTGCAGGACACACTTCCGGATTTGACGGAAGAAAGCATCAACAACAGGGTGATTAAAAGCATTAGGGAGGCCCTAATAAAAAGCAACCATGCTTTAGAAGCGATTTCTAAAAGATTGGGTTGTCCTCCAAGGCAAAGATCGAAGTATGACTTCAAACGTGCCGGTAAAAATGTATCTATTTACTTTTCTTTTTTACACATGTCTTTATTGTTTTGGGAGATGGTCAAGACACAAATGCCACCGCGTCAGCTCCACAGAGTGTTGATGTGAGAGCTGCGATAGCAAACCAATACTACAGTTATTTAAATGACCAATCGATGACTGATAGTACCTGGGACCGATATCCATTGCTGAAGGAGGTATTTGTGAAATTCAATACCCCACTGCCATCATCAGTACCTGTTGAACGTCGTTTTTCATTTGCGGGGATAATAAATAGCCCAAGGAAAGGTTCATTGACGGACTTTTCTTTTGAAAAGTGTTTATGAGTGTTTTTTGTTGAATTTTTAATTCATAATTTTGTATTTTGGTGAATTACTGTTACTTTATATACTTTTTTACGTTGAATTATTGTTTATTTTTATTGTAAATGAAATTGAATTATGCATTTGTGTTTAATTTGAAGTGCTTATTCAATATTTATTTTTAAATTTGAAMAATGAATTGCATATTGTTAAATAAAAATAATGAACAATATATCTTCTTCTTGATTGGCGTAGTCATCGCTTACGCGATTATAGCCGAGTTAACAACCGCGCGCCAGTCGTTTCTTCTTTTCGCTACGTGGCGCCAATTAGATATTCCAAGTGAAGACAGGTCCTTCTCCACTTGGTCCTTCCAACGGAGTGGAGGTCTTCCTCTTCCTCTGCGGGTACCCCGGCGGGTACTGCGTTGAATAGTTTCAGAGCTGGAGTGTTTTCGTTCATCCGGACAACATGACCTAGCCAGCGTAGCCGCTGTCTTTAATTCGCTGAACTACGTAAAAGTCGTCGTATATCTCATACTGCTAATCTTTTCATCGAATGCAATATTCGCCGTGGCCAACGCGCAAAGGACCATAAATCTTTCGCAGAACCTTACTCTCGAAAACTCGTAACGTCGATTCATCAGATGTTATCATCGTCCTCTGGACCATATAGCAGGACGGGAATTATGAGTGACTTATAGAGTTTGTTTTTGTTTGTCGAGAGAGCACTTTGCTTCTCAATTGCCTACTTAGTCCGAAGTAGCACCTGTTGGCAAGAGTTATCCTGCGTTGGATTTTTAGGCTGACATTGTTGGTGGTGTTTACGCTGGTTCCAAGATAGACGAAATTATCTACAACTTGAAAGCTACGACTGTCAACAGTGACGTGAGTGCCAAGTCGCAAGTGCGACGACTGTTTGTTTGATGACAGGAGCAATTTCGTCTTGCCCTCGTTCACTGCCAGACCCATTTTTGTTGCTTCCTCGTCCAGCCTGCAGAAAGCAGAACTAACGGCGCGGGTGTTGAGGCCAATGATATCAATACCATCAGCATACGCCAGCAACTGTACACTCTTATAGAAGATGGTACCTTCTCTATTTAGTTCTGCAGCTCGAACTATTTTCTACAGAAGCAGGTTGAAAAAGGCGCATGATAAGGAATCGCCTTATCTGAAACCTCGTTTGGTATCGAACGGCTCGGAGAGGTCCTTCCCGATTCTGACGGAGCTTTTGGTGCTGGTCAGCGTCAGCTTACACAACCGTATAAGTTTTGCGGGGATACCAAATTCAGCCTCCCTTTTCAACTCTCGGTATCTATCCCATCCCGCACGTGTTGTGGTCGATCGTAGCGTTGCGAGATAGGCATCCTATTTCTCTCCGCTGCTACACGTCACTTCTCGTTGTACCAGCTGTTCTTTTGCACTTTCTGGAAACCAGTGGTTTCGATTGCAGTTGTACGTAAGGAGTTTGAAATGCTGTTGCACAGTTCCCTTATACTGAGTTTTTGAGGAGTGCTCTAAGAGAGCAGGAGTGCAAGCCGAGTAGAAAATCGTTCGGCTGTCTGTTTCGTTTGCAGCTTCTGGACGAATCCCACACCAAACTTGCGCTCCTTTATATGGCCCCTGTAGTAAATGCCACAAGGACCTACTCGTCTCTGTCCTTTTCGCGTCCATCGCATTTCTTGGACGGCGGCGATGGCGTTTTCATTGGGTTGGTTTTTGTACGTGGCGGGTCCCAAACCCAGCGCACAACCCTATGCAGGGAATGTTTCGCCTTCTCACTTTAGCTCGCCTTCAAACGGATGTTCTTAGGCTACCCAAAGGAGGTCAAAGACCGGAAGCCGTGAGCTACTTGAGTCATATGTAAAAGAATCGTTTCTGGAAACTCCCAAGTGAATGGCGATCAGAGAACTTTCTTCACTTGCGTGAACTTCTACACATGACCCCATCCTCCATGAACAATATATAAGAAATATAAAAATGTCATTTATTTGTGTTATTTCATTTAGATATTGGTTTCACAATTGTAAGTAATTAAAGGTACTTGAAAAGAATTGAAAAATAGATTCAAGTACATTTTTCAATTCTTTTCAAGTACTTTCAATTTTTTTCAAATACTTTCAAATATTTGTTAAAATTTCAAACTATTTTAAATTAATGGTACTTTTACTTATACTTGTACTTGAAAATCCTGAAAGTACTTACTTAGTACTTCAAGATAAAAATGAAAGTATTTAAGGACGTGCTAGTACCATTACTACTCAGTATTACACAGGTCTGGTTTGAATACACGAAAGTAAGATATAAGTTTTCTCCCTACGCACTGGGAGGATTAAAAAAAACAATTTTTGTTTTTTTTGGAGACGAGCTCCGTTCTTTATTCGATGCAACGAAAATACCAAAAGCCTTCTTATAATTAATTGTTACTTCTATTTATACAATATTTTATAACTTAGTTCTATATTATATGTTGTTGTAGTTTTGTCACCTGAG